>NC_084751.1:12723697-12738697 GCF_033978785.1 Entelurus aequoreus | reverse complement strand
ATAGAACCAAAATAAGAGCGCTGACTGGCTGTTATCTACCGTCCCTATTCGGACTTTATCAGTGAATTTTCAGAGTTTGTCGCTGATCTTGTGACGCACGCAGATAATATAATTATAATGGGGGGTTTTTAATATCCGTATGAATACCCTTGCATATATATATATATATATATATATATATATATATATATATATATATATATATATATATATATATATATATATATATATATATATATATATATATATATATATATATCGCACATAATGTCACACACAGGTAAACACGATGCAGGACTGCTTCTATCGCACATGATATCACACACAAGTAAACACGCTGCAGGACTGCTTGTATCGCACATGATATCACACACTAGCAAACACCCGCAGGATTGCTTGTATTGCACATGATATCACACACAAGTAAACACGCTGCAGGACTGCTTGTATCGCACATGATATCACAGACAAGTAAACACCTGCAGTACTGCTTGTATGATATCACACATTTTACATGCGAGCCCATATCTTTACATGCTTGTATTTTAATGATATGGTACAGTATCGCTACTTATGACTGTAGACCACCAAGTCCGACCTGGAAGCGTGTTTATGTCACATGGTTGCAAGCAACAATAATGCGCTCGGTCCCTGAACGCATCATTCCTAATGATCGTCATCTTCATGTTGACGAGACTAATCGTAAATCTTTGTTCATTTTGTGAGTCCATAGGAGATATGATTGACACGTACATGCCTGCAGACATACTTGACCCCGCCTCCTTGCTGGTTGCCATGGTTACCGATGTTTATTAGCTGAGTCAAGTCCGTCGGCTTGACCTCATCTCGTTATTAGCTCGTTAGCTTATTAGGGGCGTAGGGAGGGGGTCATTAAAGACACAAACTGACCACCCTCCAGACATTCTCAACACACTCGCGCACACACACACACACACACACACACACACACACACACACACACACACACACACACACACACACACACACACACACACACGCACACACACACACACGCACACACACACACACGCACACACACACACACGCACACACACACACACGCACACACACACACACAGAGCAGCTGTTCAAGCACGACATTAAAAGTCTTCATTTTTTCCTTTTATAGTGTCGTTAATGTTTTTAGTAGTCTGCTAATGACATCACACACACACACACACACACGCACACACACACACACACACACACACTCGGGTAAAACGTGGAGTCGTTACCTTTTAGTGACTCTCGCTGTTGACCTTTAGGACAAATGGAGTGACAGGAAGTTTGATGTCAAACATGAATATTGTCTTCTTACACACAAAGTGTGTCTTTTTAACACACATTTACCTGGAAGTTTTATGTGAGGTGTAACGCAACATTGGAATGTAAGGTGTAACGTAACATTGCAACGTAAGGTGTAGCATAACATTGAGTGTAACATGTAACGTAACATTGCAATGTAAATTGTAATGTAACATTGGAATGTAACGTAACATTGGAATGTAACTTGTAACGTAACATTGGAATGTAAGGGGTAACGTAACATTGGAATGTAACGGAACATTGAAATGTAACTTGTAACGTAACATTGGAATGTAAGGTGTAACGTAACATTGGAATGTAAGGTGTAACGTAACATTGGAAAGTAAGGTGTCATGTAACATTGGAATGTAAGGTGTAACGTAACATTGGAAAGTAAGGTGTCATGTAACATTGGAATGTAAGGTGTAACGTAACATTGGAAAGTAAGGTGTCATGAAACATTGGAATGTAAGGTGTAATGTAACATTGCAATTTAATGTGCAACATAACATTGCAATGTAATGTGCAACGTAACATTGCAATGTAATGTGTAACGTAACATTGGAATGTAAGGTGTAATGTAACATTGGAATGTAACTTGTAATGTAACATTGGAATGTAAGGTGTAACATAACATTGGAATTTAACGTGTAACGTAACATTGGAATGTAAGGGGTAACATAACATTGGAATGTAAGGTTTAACGCAACATTGGAATGTAACAGGTAACGTAACATTGGAATGTAATGTGTAACGTAACATTGGAATGTAACACGTAACGTAACATTAGAATGTAACGTGTACCGTAATACTGGAATGTAACGTGTCATGTAACACTGGATTGTAGCGTGTAACTTAACATTGGAATGTAACGTGTGACTTAACATTGGAATGTAACGTGTAACGTAACATTGGAATGTGACGTGTAACATAACATTGGAATGTAATGTGTCATGTAACACTGGAATGTAGCGTATAACGTAACACTGGGTTGTAGCGTGTAACTTAACATTGGAATGTAACGTGCAACGAAACATTGGAACTTGACGTATAGCGTAACATTGGAATGTAACGTGTAACGTAACAGTGGAATGTAACCTGTGATGCAACAGTGGAATGTAGCGTGTAACGTAACATTGGAATGTAACCTGTGATGCAACAGTGGAATGTAGCGTGTAACGTAACATTGGAATGTAACCTGTGATGCAACAGTGGAATGTAGCGTGTAACGTAACATTGGAATGTAACATGTAACGTTACATTCTCTTTTTTATGTGCAATATGTAAGCTCAGTGTGCAATTTGTGACACAAAAGTGTTTTATTATTTGCACACTTTGTAATCTTTTAGTGTGCAATATGAGTGTAATTAAATTGTTATCATCACCAGACACCACATCATGGCCTAGTGGTTAGAGTGTCCGCCCTGGGACTGGAAGGGCGTGAGTTCAAACCCCGGCCGAGTCATACCCAAGACTATCAAAATGGGACCCGAATTAAATTGTTTAATTACCAAAATGATTCCCTAGCGTGACCACTGCTGCTGCTCACTGCTCCCCTCACCTCCCGGGGGGTGAACAAGGGGATGGGTGAAATGCAGAGGTTAATTTCACCACACCTAGTGTGTGTGTGTGTGACAATCATTGGTACTTTAACTTTTTTAACTTGATCTGTATTACTGTAATCTTTGCTAGTGTTGTCTTTGTTTGTATTATTATTTTTCATCATGTCATTGTTTTTATTACATTTGACCTTTACTGAATGTAAAATATTTACCGCAGCCTTTGGGATGAATAAAGTTCTATCTTCTCCTCTCCTAAACCAAGCCTTTACTTTGTAAATTGTCATCAACAGAACAACTTCTGGGATTCTATCTCCTTTCACACCCTTGATCTCGTTTTAAATAAAACATATATTAATTATTTGAATATTGTGTGAAATAGCGTGATCCGCAGCCTCTCGTTAGTATTGCAATGACCCTCTGCTGCTACCTGCTGGCAAACAGCGTCACTGCAGCATATCTGCCAACATGTCGTAATCGTATCAATAACCTCATTTCCACTCGGACTTCAGACATAATTTCCGGTTTAGCCAATGAAGTTTCAAAATATAAGCCGCTCAAACTTTAATTTTACAGCGGACTGACTTGCTCCAGTTTTAATAATGTTGTGACTACACAATACAAAATGGATCGATTTGACAGAAAAGTACACACTGTGCGTGTTCAAGTGAATTGTACGTAATGAATCAAGCCTACTTGTGGAAAGACTTCAAAAATAGACTTTGCATTCATTAAAAAAAAGGCAACTAGACTTTCTTTTGGCACTTGCAGACCATTTGTTCAACATTTTTCAGGCGTGATTATTTATTTTTCCATTCTATTTTATTCTCATGTATGACGTTATGTGTATTTTTTTCATAGAGAATGACATGTGCTTTTAATTTGAAGAAGCCCTTATCTCCCGGAAGTGTCGTGACCTATTGAACATTTGAAGTTGCGGTCATCCGGAGGGCAGAACCCACAGACTTGGCGGCAGTTGACAATCAGCCAAGTCCTTATTTTCTTCTTTTTGGTGGGAAACTACCCTTTAATTCATGCTAGCCTCAAGTTTGTCTTCAGGCTAACCGGATGTTAGCTCGGCTCTTTTTCCTGCTCAGTTAGCGTCACTAGCATGCAGTGTGATCGCCGTGTCAAGCGGTGTTTGGAACCGGAAGTGGATGTATGGAGCTGTAAACCGGTGAGGCGTGTGCGTGTGTGCGCGTTGGCGTGAGCTCAAGCAAGTAACTATCGATTAGTAATCGAAGTACTCATCGATTGTGTAGAAGCGGGTCTGTTTGGAGGCGGGACTTCCGGATTCGGATTGTCCAATGGAGTTGCTCCCTACTTTGATTCGAATGACTCGCCAGGAGAAGGACGGACAGGTCAGTGCTGGTTGCCATGGCGACGACCCAAGTGTGTTTCCACCCTAACACTCAGATATAGATAGTCAATCATTTTGGCGCAGGTGTGCGTGTTCCGATCGAGAAGTCCTCCGCTCCCTTGTCCAAGATGTCTGGCAGGAGAACCAGTAAGAGGAGATGGACTTTAGGACTCTTGAGAGCATGTTACCATGACAACAGTCGCCAGCTGTGATGTCGTCGTGTCTTTCAGGGCCACATCAACCACATGATGCCTGGAGGAGGCGGGGCTCCGTGAACACGGGCCAATGAGTGGCGGGGATGACAGAAGCAGGAAGGTAGCGAGTCAAAGTCTGGCTATGGAGATCCTGGATAACTTAACTCAGCTCCATCCACCGGTCACCATGGCAACATTACCAGCGTTGTCACACTACATAATTCTACCCTGGATGAGAACTCCTGCCTCGTGGTGCACGCCCACACAGCCACATTAGCTCCAAATGTTTTTGAAATTATTTTATTTTTGTAATTTTCAAACTGAAAGCCATTTTGTTGCCATCACTTCCTTTTTTCAGAATAAAACATTTCCTGCAAAGTCATCCTTTATTATGCAAGCGATGGAATGTCACACATTGTATCAAGTCAGTGACTCATAGAAGAAAAATAAATAAATAGAAACTATCGTAACTCCAGGAAGCTTCTAAACTTTTAATTTGAAGGGGCTCGGGTCGCCCTGCCTATGATGGTGTCCAATAATGCAATGACGTTCATGTTTTCATGCACTTTCTTCAGCTGGCTTAGCATCCTGCTCGCTGGCGTCCCGTTGTGTCAGTCAGTCTGCTGAGTTTTGCTTCGTTTGGCTGCAGGAACGTCACCTGCTCAGGTAAGAAGACGAGAGCGTCGAAAAAGAACCTTTGAAAAGCGTGTGAATTCTGCGGAGTCACCTACAAGAGGAGGGTAGAGCCCCCTGGTGGCAGGAGGCCTCGCCACACATCTTTTTGGTCCAAATGATGCCACTCGCCGTCTTCCTGGTTTCTGAGGTGAAAAAAAGACCTTGTCTGACACGCCCACACCACTGGCTCCTCCCACTTGGTGTATCTGAGGTGGGACTTTACCTGCGTGAAATAAGACGGACCGACAGATGGAGCTCACCGCGCTCTTGGCATCTGCGTCCGACAGACCGAACAACGTGCTTCTGAGCGCCGCCTCAGGAAAACGACACACACTTGAGTTTAGGCCAGTAGGCGGAGCCAAAGGGAAGGATACAAGTTGATGATGTCATAGGGTCCTCGCAGGTCCAGAGGCTGAGGAAGTAAACAAAACACGTGTTGTGTAAACACACGTGTGTAAGCATGTGTTGTGTAAACACACGTGTGTGACATGTTGTGTAAACACGTAATGTAAACATGTGTTGTGTAAAAGTGTGTGTGACATGTGTATACACGTGTAAAGTCTTGTGTGACATGTAGTGTAAAGGCGTGCGTGAAATGTGTAAAGGCGTGTGTAAATATGTGTAAAGGCGTGTGTGACATGTTGTGTAAACATGTGTATAGGCGTGTGTGACATGTGTAAATATGTGTAAAGGCGTGTGTGAAATGTGTAAAGGCATGTGTGACATGTGTAAACACATGTGTAAAGGTGTGAGTGACATGCGTAAACACGTGTAAAGGCGTGTGTGACATGTGTAAAGGCATGTGTGACATGTGTAAACATGTGTAAAGGCGTGTGTGACATGTTGTGTAAACACATGTGTAAAGGCGTGTGTGACATGTGTAAACATGTGTAAAGGCATGTGTGACATGTGTAAACATGTGTAAAGGCGTGTGTGACATGTTGTGTAAACACATGTGTAAAGGCATGTGTGACATATGTAAACATGTTGTGTAAAGGCATGTGTGACATATGTAAACATGTTGTGTAAAGGCGTGTGTGACATGTGTAAACACATGTGTAAAGGCCTGTGTGACATGTTGTGTAAACACATGTGTAAAGGCGTGTGTGACATGTTGTGTAAACAGATGTGTAAAGGCGTGTGTGACATATGTAAACACATGTTGTGTAAAGGCATGTGTGACATATGTAAACATGTTGTGTAAAGGCGTGTGTGACATGTTGTGTAAACATATGTGTAAAGGCATGTGTGACATGTGAAAACATGTGTAAAGTTGTGTGTGACAAGTGTAAACACATGTTGTGTAAAGGCGTGTGTGACATGTTGTGTAAACAGATGTGTAAAGGCGTGTGTGACGTGTTGTGTAAAGGCGTGTGTGACCTATGTAAACACATGTGTAAAAGCGTGTGTGACATGTTGTGTGAAGGCCTGTGTGTGACATGTCGTGTAAACACATGTGTAAAGGTGTGTGTGTGACGTGTTGTGTAAACACATGTGTAAAGGCGTGTGTGACATGTTGTGTAAACACATGTTGTGTAAAGGCGTGTGTGACATGCTGTGTAAACACATATGTAAAGGTGTGTGTAAACACATGAGTAAAGGTGTGTGTAAACACATGAGTAAAGGTGTGTGTAAACACATGTTGTGTAAATCAAAGTGAGGACGACACACACCTTGTCAGCTGCACTGGACAACATCACGTTCTGAAAGACACGGGGGCGGAGCTTCATCATCATCATCATCATCATCATCATGATGGCTGGATGACACAGACAGGAAGTACCTTTCCTTTGCACGTCTCCGTCAAGCTAACGGCGTTAGAAATGGTGTAGCGTCTCATGGTGGCGTCTCTGATGGCTGCGGCGTATGACACTTCAAACACCACGCCTCTCTCCACAGCCTACACACACACACACACGTGCACACACTCAGCATTGTTAGCACTGACAGTTAGCATTAGCATGTGTGTGACTAACTAACCCCCGTGACTGGAGCTCTCTTCAAGAAGAAAGGCAGTTGCTCCGTCACACACAAACTAATCACGTCCACGTCCAGCTGCATGCACGCCGCCTGCAAACAACACAACTAGGTCAGTGTGTGTGTGTGTGTGTGTGTGTGTGTGTGTGTGTGTGTGTGTGTGTGTGTGTGTGTGTGTGTGTGTGTGTGTGTGTGTCTCTTACATGAAAAACTTTCTCCGTCATTGGCTGGACTGCAATCAAGTCAAAAGTACGATACTCTGCAGCATTTGGCCTCTAAACAACACAACATAACACAGCATGACTTCCTGTTGTGACGTGTGTCTATTTAGCCTCTAAACAACACAACTTCCTGTTGTTATGCGTGTCTATTTGGGCTCCAAACAACACAACATGACTTCCTGTTGTGATGTGTGTCTATTTGGCCTCTAAACAACACAAGGTGACACAACATGACTTGCTGTTGTGGTGTGTGTCTATTTGGCCTCTAAACAACACAACATGACAACATGACTTCCTGTTGTGACGTGTCTATTTGGCCTCTAAACAACACAACATGACAACACAACTTCCTGTTGTGATGTGTGTCTATTTGGCCTCCAAACGACACAACATGACTTCCTGTTGTGATGTGTGTCTATTTGGCCTCCAAACGACACAACATTACTTCCTGTTGTGAAGTGTGTCTATTTGGCCTCCAAACGACACAACATGACTTCCTGTTGTGATGTGTGTCTATTTGGCCTCCAAACAACACAACATGACTTCCTGTTGTGATGTGTGTCTATTTGGCATCTAAACAACAAAACATGACTTCCTGTTGTGATGTGTCTATTTGGCCTCTAAACAACACAACATGACAACATGACTTCCTGTTGTGATATGTGTCTATTTGGCCTCCAAACAACACAACATGACTTCCTGTTGTGATGTGTGTCTATTTGGCATCTAAACAACAAAACATGACTTCCTGTTGTGGTGTGTCTATTTGGCCTCTAAACAACACAACATGACAACATGACTTGCTGTTGTGGTGTGTGTCTATTTGGCCTCTAAACAACACAACATGACAACATGACTTCCTGTTGTGACGTGTCTATTTGGCCTCTAAACAACACAACATGACAACACAACTTCCTGTTGTGATGTGTGTCTATTTGGCCTCCAAACGACACAACATGACTTCCTGTTGTGATGTGTGTCTATTTGGCCTCCAAACGACACAACATTACTTCCTGTTGTGAAGTGTGTCTATTTGGCCTCCAAACGACACAACATGACTTCCTGTTGTGATGTGTGTCTATTTGGCCTCCAAACAACACAACATGACTTCCTGTTGTGATGTGTGTCTATTTGGCATCTAAACAACAAAACATGACTTCCTGTTGTGATGTGTCTATTTGGCCTCTAAACAACACAACATGACAACATGACTTCCTGTTGTGATGTGTGTCTATTTGGCCTCCAAACAACACAACATGACTTCCTGTTGTGATGTGTGTCTATTTGGCATCTAAACAACAAAACATGACTTCCTGTTGTGGTGTGTCTATTTGGCCTCTAAACAACACAACATGACAACATGACTTCCTGTTGTGATGTGTGTCTATTTGGCCTCTAAACAACACAACATGACAACATGACTTCCTGTTGTGATGTGTGTCTATTTGGCCTCTAAACAACACAACATGACAACATGACTTCCTGTTGTGATGTGTGTCTATTTGGCCTCTAAACAACACAACATGACAACATGACTTCCTGTTGTGATGTGTGTCTATTTGGCCTCTAAACAACACAACATGACAACATGACTTCCTGTTGTGATGTGTGTCTATTTGGCCTCTAAACAACACAACATGACAACATGACTTCCTGTTGTGATGTGTGTCTATTTGGCCTCCAAACGACACAACATTACTTCCTGTTGTGAAGTGTGTCTATTTGGCCTCCAAACGACACAACATGACTTCCTGTTGTGATGTGTGTCTATTTGGCCTCCAAACAACACAACATGACTTCCTGTTGTGATGTGTGTCTATTTGGCATCTAAACAACAAAACATGACTTCCTGTTGTGATGTGTCTATTTGGCCTCTAAACAACACAACATGACAACATGACTTCCTGTTGTGATGTGTGTCTATTTGGCCTCTAAACAACACAACATGACAACATGACTTCCTGTTGTGATATGTCTATTTGGCCTCTAAACAACACAACATGACAACATGACTTCCTGTTGTGATGTGTGTCTATTTGGCCTCTAAACAACACAACATGACAACATGACTTCCTGTTGTGATATGTCTATTTGGCCTCTAAACAACACAACATGACAACATGACTTCCTGTTGTGATGTGTGTCTATTTGGCCTCTAAACAACACAACATGACAACATGACTTCCTGTTGTGATGTGTGTCTATTTGGCCTCTAAACAACACAACATGACAACATGACTTCCTGTTGTGATGTGTGTCTATTTGGCCTCTAAACAACACAACATGACAACATGACTTCCTGTTGTGGTGTGTGTCTATTTGGCCTCTAAACAACACAACATGACAACATGACTTCCTGTTGTGATGTGTGTCTATTTGGCCTCCAAACAACACAACATGAAAACATGACTTCCTGTTCTGACGTGTCTATTTGGTCTCTAAACAACACAAGGTGACACAACATGACTTCCTGTTGTGTGTCTTCTTGTATCAATTGTCATGAAATAAAGATAATAGTTGTGATACTTACAAAGTGACACAGGTCCCACATGACCAGCGTCAGTCTGTTGAGCACTCTGATTGGTCCAGAGCGGCCCTGCAACACACACACACACACACAATGTCAACAAGGATAGACAATATGTAACACACACACACACACACACACACACACAGACACGCACAATGTTTTGCTGTTTGGAGGATAAAAAAATAATGATAATAACAAGTGTAAAGATGCTAATATGTATTTACAGTTAGCATCTTCTAATTAGTGCAGTACACCATCATAAAAATCGTTAAATGCTGTCATTGACTTGTTATTTTTCACAGCATTTCTATTTCTTCCAATCATTTCAGGTCATCTTTGCAAATGGAATAAAAAGTCATGTGATATAATTCAAATCTGTCCATTACAGTTTAAGACTCATTCAGGTGTGCTCTTCAATGTTTCCTATGATGACATTGTCTAGGTGTAAACACTTCCTAACATGGAATGCTGCTTCTAGAATGCTGCATAGATGTTTTACACATCTATGCAGCACGTAAATAATCGATATTTGAAGAACAGTCTACATCACTTTATGTAACATACGTAACTAATCGATATTTGGAGAACAGTGTACGTAACTTTATGTAACATACGTAAATAATCTATATTTAAAGAACAGTCGACATGACTTTATGTAATAATCTATATTTGCAGAACAGTCTACATGACTTTATGTAACATACGTAAATAATCGATATTTCAAGAACAGTCGACATGACCTCTATGTAACATACGTAAATAATCGATATTTGAATAACAGTATACGTGACTTTATGTAACATACGGAAATAATATTTGAACAGTCTACGGGTAACGGGACTTTATGTAACATACGTAAATAATCGATATTGGAAGAACAGTATACGTGACTTTATGTAACATACGTAACTAATCGATATTTGGAGAACAGTGTACGTAACTTTATGTAACATACGTAAATAATCTATATTTAAAGAACAGTCGACATGACTTTATGTAACAATCTATATTTGCAGAACAGTCTACATGACTTTATGTAACATACGTAAATAATCGATATTTGAAGAACAGTCGACATGACCTCTATGTAACATACGTAAATAATCGATATTTGAATAACAGTATACGTGACTTTATGTAACATACGGAAATAATCGATATTTGAAGAACAGTAGACATGACCTCTATGTAACATACGTAAATAATCGATATTTGAATAACAGTATACGTGACTTTATGTAACATACGTAAATAATCGTCAGTCTACGTGACTATGTAACAAGCGTAAAAAATCGATATTTGAATAACAGTTTACGTGACTTTATGTAACATAGGTAGATAATCGATATTTGAAGAACAGTCTAAATGACTTCATGTAACATACGTAAATAATCGATATTTGAAGAACAGTCTACATGACTTTATGTAACATACGTAAATAATCGATATTTGAAGAACAGTCTACATGACTTTATGTAACATACGTAAATAATCGATATTTGAAGAACAGTCTACATGACTTTATGTAACATACGTAAATAATCGATATTTGAAGAACAGTCTACATGACTTTATGTAACATACGTAAGTAATCAATATTTGAGGAACAGTCTACATGACTTTATGTAACATAGGTACATAATCGTTACCTGGACCATAGTTACCTGGACATTAGTTGCCTGTAAGATAGTTACCTGGACAATTGGTAGCTGATCAATAAGCTCGTTGATCGGTTTGGGGGAGGGAATATCCTGCAGAAGAAAAAACATTCATCAGATTGTGTGAGGAAGTGGCAGTGGGCGTGTCTCACCTGTTTCCTTTTGGCCGTGGGTTCAAAAGTATAGTTCACTGCCACTGTGGAAAAACCAACTACAGGAAAATAATGCAAAATATTGATATTATTACTATTATGCTTCAATGTACTGATTGGATTACAGTGTGTATAAACATGTGTATTAATATCATAATTGTTATTTACTGAAGAGTATACATTCACGATTGAAGAGTGACATGTATTAATATCATAATTGTTCATTATTGAAATGTATACAAACATAAATTAGTATCATAATTGTGAGTTATCGACGTATATACAAATACGCGTATTAATATCATAATAGTGAGTTATTGACGTGTATACAAACACATAATTGTGAGATATTGACGCGTTTTCTACCCAAAAAGACTGAATTTGAAATGAATTGTCTGGTTAGCTAAAACTACTTCGCTAGCCAAGCTAACTTTCATAAAAAAGTTACACTCGGTGACTTGAAATAAATGTATTTTAACACAATTCATATTCGGTGCACTCACGATGAGCTGCAGTGTCAATCAGTCGCTGCATGTTGCTTTTATCCGGCGAGAAAGTCAAGTTTAAATCCATAAAGACAGACATGATGTAGCAATGTGTGCTACCAGATGCTAGCACGCGGATAGCAACAAGCGAAAGGCATTCTGGGAGTTGTGGTTCTTTTAGCCAGTAGCGGCCAGTTGCGGGCTGCATCCGCCAGGGGGCAGTACAATATGTCGTGGACCGAATACCGAAAAAGAAAAAGAAACAAGGGGTGAAAGAGGTAAAAAGGACGAACTTTTTGGATTTATTAGAAGATAAAGAGCGTGTATTAATGTATAGTGAATACAAGGACAAAATAAAAAGAAACTGGAGACAGAGAAGATGAATGTGGCATTGAAGGATACAAATTAATTTGTCCACACTCCTTTTCAAAAGGTGGCGCTAATGCTTGTTATCGGCCATTTTAAAGAAAGAAGAAGAAGTTAAAGACGAAGAAGACGAGGTGACGTCATCTTGGCTCAATTTGTTATTTTTATAATCCAAGTTCATTCACGACAAATGTGTGCTTTGTTTTAAAGATGTGCTATTTGGTTTTACACTGTATGACAATTTTACCTTTGCAACCTCATTATACTATTGGCTAAGTTTTATATTCATAAATGTAAGTTTCTCAATAAACGACCGGTTTTTTGTTCCCTTAAAAAATAATTAGAACTCTACTTCAAAACACTCTCTACCTCTAACAACCCAAAAGCTGTGAAAACTATGATGCTGTGTGCCAAATTTGGATTATTTACGGAACTTGTGTGAGCCAAGAATTAAACAAGATGAAAAACTTATTCGGGTGTTACCATTTAGTGGTCAAATGTGCAGAATATGTACTGTACTGTGCAATATACTAATAAAAGTTTCAATCAATCAAAAAAAAGCCTATGGCTTTACATTTTGTTATATATATATATATATATATATATATATATATATATATATATATATATATATATATATATATATATATATATATATATATGTATATATATGTATATATATATATATATATGTATATATATATATATATATATATATATATATATGTATATATATGTATATATATATATATATATATGTATATATATATATATATATACATACATATATATATATATATATATATATTTATATATATATATATATATATATATATATATATATATATATACATACAGTATATATATATATATATATATATATACATACAGCATATATATATATATATATATACATACAGTATATATATATATATACTGTATGTATATATATATGTATATATATATATGTATATATATATATATATATGTATATATATATATATATATATATATGTATATATATATGTATGTATATATATATGTATATATATATATGTATATATATATATATATATATATATATATGTATATATATATGTATATATATATATATATATATATATATATATATATATATATATATATATATATATATATATATATATATATATATATATATATAGCATTCTATTTTTGTTACTTTATTGAGTTTACAACCCCTGTTTTGTTTATTATTTCTTGATTGTATGTAAATGTTCATATTATAAATAAAGGTTTATAAAATAAAAATGAAATAACAAGTCCAAGTACATAGGTGTATGTATGGAGATATATATATATATATATATATATATATATATATATATATATATATATATATATATATATATATATATATATATATATATATTATATATATATAGAGAGAGAGAGAGAGAGATAAATGTATAGACCACTATGTAGCCTGTCCTGTTGGTAAAAAAGTAAGTTTTCTATGTGTAGGAAGCAGAGAGGTACAAGGAGTCACAGAGAATGAGTTTATGTGGTTTTTACTTCATTTTCAGGTATGTGTAATACTGTAAATATGCATGTTGTCTTGCTTTTATTTAACACTTTTCCCACGCAGTTCTTTCTTTTGGCCGCTAGTCGGCAGTGTTTACTTTTTGCATCTTATATTGAGTCAACATTGATTGATTGATTGATTGAAACTTTTATTAGTAGGTTGCACAGTGAAGTACATATTCTGTACAATTGACCACTAAATGGTAACACCCGAATAAGTTTTTCAACTTTGTCCACTTAAATTGATTCATGATACAGATATATACCAACATCATAATAACAAGATAATAGCAAGATAATCATCAGAGTATATACATTTAATTATTTGCGTTATTTACAATCCGGGGTGTGGGATAAGGAGGGGGGGGGGGGTAGGTTTGGTTGGTATCAACACTTCAGTCATCAACAATCAGCATCAACAATTGCATCATCAGAGAAATGGACATTGAAACAGTATAGGACTGACTTGGTAGGATATGTACAGCAAGTAGTGGACACGGAGAGAGAGATCAGAAAGTATAAGAAAAAGTGTCTACATTTGATTATTTACAATCCGAAGAGGTATTATGTGGAAGGGAGGGTGTTAGTTTAGGGTTGTAGTTGCCTGGAGGTGTTCTTCTAGTGCGGTTTTGAAGGAGGATAGAGATGCCCTTTCTTTTACACCTGTTGGGAGTGCATTCCATATTGATGTGGCATAGAAAGAGAATGAGTTAAGACCTTTGTTAGTTGGGAATTTGGGTTTAACGTGGTTAGTGGAGCTCGCTCTGGTGTTGTGGTTATGGCGGTCATTTACGTTAAGGAAGTAGTTTGACATGTACTTCGGTATCAGGGAGGTGTAGCGGATTTTATAGACTAGGCTCAGTGCAAGTTGTTTTACTCTGTCCTCCACCCTGAGCCAGCCCACTTTGGAGAAGTGTGTAGGAGTGAGGTGGGA
>NC_084751.1:12706197-12718697 GCF_033978785.1 Entelurus aequoreus | reverse complement strand
GATTCATGTCTTTTGTATACTGTAAGACTTTAAAAATAGAACTCCTGTCATAATGACGATCTTTGACTCGTGTTTTTTTTGTATATTGTAAGTCCTTAAAAACAGCAAAGTACTGCTGTAATATAGAGGATCTTTCACTAGCTTTTTTGGTGGGAGGTCTTTAAAAACAGCAAAGCAGTCCTGTTATATAGAGGATCTTTGACTTCAGTTTTAGCAGTAAGTACCTACCTATAGCTCCAACCTAAAAGAGGATCTTTGAACTGCAATTTTTTGCAATAAGTCCTTAAAAACTGCAAAGCACTCATGTTTTGTTAAGAATCTTTGACTAGTGTTTTTGTATACTGTAAGTCTTTAAAATGTAACTCCTGTTATATAGAGGATCTTTGACTAGTGTTTTTTTTGTCCTTAAAAACAGCAAAGCACTCCTGCAATATAGAGGATCTTTCAATAGCTTTTTTGGTGGGAGGTCTTTAAAAACAGCAAAGCAGTCCTGTTAATAATTGATTGTCTTTTGTATACTGTAAGTCTTTAAAAATAGAACTCCTGTCATATAGAGGATCTTTGACTCGGGTTTTTTTTTGTATATTGTAAGTCCTTAAAAACAGCAAAGCACTCCTGTAGTATAGAGGATCTTTTACTAGCTTTTTTGGTGGTAGGTCTTTACAAACAACAAAGCAGTCCTGTTATATAGAGGATCTTTGACTTGGGTTTTAGCAGTAAGTACCTATACCTATAAGCAGCTCCTGCCTAAAAGAGGATCTTTGAATTGCATTTTTTTTTTTGCAGTCAGTCCTTAAAAACGGAAAAGCACTCGTTATATTAAGAATCTTTGACAAATGTTTTTGTATACAGTAAGTCTTTAAAAATAGAACCCCTTGTCAATTAGAGAATCTTTGACTAGTGTTTTTTGTCCTTAAAAACAGCAAAGCACTCCTGTAATATAGAGGATCTTTTCAATAGCTTTTTTGGTGAGAGGTCTTTAAAAACAGCAAAGCACTCCTGTTATATAAATCGTCTTTGATTCATGTCTTTTGTATACTGTAAGACTTTAAAAATAGAACTCCTGTCATAATGACGATCTTTGACTCGTGTTTTTTTTGTATATTGGAAGTCCTTAAAAACAGCAAAGTACTGCTGTAATATAGAGGATCTTTCACTAGCTTTTTTGGTGGGAGGTCTTTAAAAACAGCAAAGCAGTCCTGTTATATAGAGGATCTTTGACTTCAGTTTTAGCAGTAAGTACCTACCTATAGCTCCAACCTAAAAGAGGATCTTTGAACTGCAATTTTTTGCAATAAGTCCTTAAAATCTGCAAAGCACTCATGTTTTGTTAAGAATCTTTGACTAGTGTTTTTGTATACTGTAAGTCTTTAAAATGTAACTCCTGTTATATAGAGGATCTTTGACTAGTGTTTTTTTTTGTCCTTAAAAACAGCAAAGCACTCCTGCAATATAGAGGATCTTTCAATAGCTTTTTTGATGGGAGGTCTTTAAAAACAGCAAAGCAGTCCTGTTAATAATTGATTAATGTCTTTTGTATACTGTAAGTATTTAAAAATAGAACTCCTGTCATATAGAGGATCTTTGACTCATGTTTTTTTTTGTTGTATATTGTAAGTCCTTAAAAACAGCAAAGCACTCCTGTAATATAGAGGATCTTTCACTAGCTTTTTTGGTGGTAGGTCTTTACAAACAACAAAGCAGTCCTGTTGTATAGAGGATCTTTGACTTGGGTTTTAGCAGTAAGTACCTACCTATAAGCAGCTCCAACCTAAAAGAGGATCTTTGAATTGCATTTTTTTTGCAATAATTCCTTAAAAACTGCAAAGCACTCATGTTTTGTTAAGAATCTTTGACTAGTGTTTTTGTATACTGTAAGTCTTTAAAAATGTGAGAGGATCTTTGACTAGTGTTTTTTTTGTCCTTAAAAACAGCAAAGCACTCCTGCAATATAGAGGATCTTTCAATAGCTTTTTTGGTGGGAGGTCTTTAAAAACAGCAAAGCAGTCCTGTTAATAATTGATTAATGTCTTTTGTATACTGTAAGTATTTAAAAATAGAACTCCTGTCATATAGAGGATCTTTGACTCATGTTTTTTTGTTGTTGTATATTGTAAGTCCTTAAAAACAGCAAAGCACTCCTGTAATATAGAGGATCTTTCACTAGCTTTTTTGGTGGTAGGTCTTTACAAACAACAAAGCAGTCCTGTTATATAGAGGATCTTTGACTTGGGTTTTAGCAGTAAGTACCTACCTATAGCTCCTGCCTAAAAGAGGATCTTTGAATTGCATTTTTTTTTGGCAGTAGGTCCTTAAAAACTGCAAAGCACTCATGTTATATTAAGAATCTTTGACTAGTGTTTTTGTATACTGTAAGTCTTTAAAAATAGAACTCCTGTCATATAGAGGATCTTTGACTAGTGTTTTTTGGTCCTTAAAAACAGCAAAGAACTCCTGCAATATAGAGGATCTTTCAATAGCTTTTTTGGTGGGAGGTCTTTAAAAACAGCAAAGCAGTCCTGTAAATAATTGATTGTCTTTTGTATACTGTAAGTATTTAAAAATAGAACTCCTGTCATATAGAGGATCTTTGACTCGTGTTTTTTTTTTTGTAAATTGTAAGTCCTTAAAAACAGCAAAGCACTCCTGTAGTATAGAGGATCTTTCACTAGCTTTTTTGGTGGTAGGTCTTTACAAACAACAAAGCAGTCCTGTTATATAGAGGATCTTTGACTTGGGTTTTAGCAGTAAGTACCTACCTATAAGCAGCTCCAACCTAAAAGAGGATCTTTGAATTGCAATTTTTTGCAATAAGTCCTTAAAAACTGCAAAGCACTTATGTATTGTTAAGAATCTTTGACTAGTGTTTTTGTATACTGTAAGTCTTTAAAATGTAACTCCTGTTATATAGAGGATCTTTGACTAGTGTTTTTTTTGTCCTTAAAAACAGCAAAGCACTCCTGCAATATAGAGGATCTTTCAATAGCTTTTTTGGTGGGAGGTCTTTAAAAACAGCAAAGCAGTCCTGTTAATAATTGATTAATGTCTTTTGTATACTGTAAGTATTTAAAAATAGAACTCATGTCATATAGAGGATCTTTGACTCATGTTTTTTTTTTGTTGTATATTGTAAGTCCTTAAAAACAGCAAAGCACTCCTGTAATATAGAGGATCTTTCACTAGCTTTTTTGGTGGTAGGTCTTTACAAACAACAAAGCAGTCCTGTTATATAGAGGATCTTTGACTTGGGTTTTAGCAGTAAGTACCTACATATAGCTCTTGCCTAAAAGAGGATCTTTGAATTGCATTTTTTTTTGCAGTAGGTCCTTAAAAACTGCAAAGCACTCATGTTTTGTTAAGAATCTTTGACTAGTGTTTTTGTATACTGTAAGTCTTTAAAATGTAACTCCTGTTATATAGAGGATCTTTGACTAGTGTTTTTTTGTCCTTAAAAACAGCAAAGCACTCCTGCAATATAGAGGATCTTTCAATAGCTTTTTTGGTGGGAGGTCTTTAAAAACAGCAAAGCAGTCCTGTTAATAATTGATTGTCTTTTGTATACTGTAAGTATTTAAAAATAGAACTCCTGTCATATAGAGGATCTTTGACAAGTGTTTTTTTTTGTGTATATTGTAAGTCCTTAAAAACAGCAAAGCACTCCTGTAATATAGAGGATCTTTCACTAGCTTTTTTGGTGGTAGGTCTTTACAAACAACAAAGCAGTCCTGTTATATAGAGGATCTTTGACTTGGGTTTTAGCAGTAAGTACCTACCTATAGCTCCTGCCTAAAAGAGGATCTTTGAATTGCATTTTTTTTTGGCAGTAGGTCCTTAAAAACTGCAAAGCACTCATGTTATGTTAAGAATCTTTGACTAGTGTTTTTGTATACTGTAAGTCTTTAAAAATAGAACTCCTGTCATATAGAGGATCTTTGACTAGTGTTTTTTGGTCCTTAAAAACAGCAAAGCACTCCTGCAATATAGAGGATCTTTCAATAGCTTTTTTGGTGGGAGGTCTTTAAAAACAGCAAAGCAGTCCTGTTAATAATTGATTGTCTTTTGTATACTGTAAGTATTTAAAAATAGAACTCCTGTCATATACAGGATCTTTGACTCGTGTTTTTTTTTTTGTATATTGTAAGTCCTTAAAAACAGCAAAGTACTCCTGTAACATAGAGGATCTTTCACGAGTTTTTTTTGGTGGTAGGTCTTTAAAAAACAGCAAAGCAGTCTTGTTGTATAAAGGATCTTTATTTTTGGCAGTAGGTCCTTAAAAACGGCAAAGCACTCCTGTTATATAAATAATCTTTGACTAGTGTTTTTGTATACTGTAAGTATTTAAAAATATAACTGTCATAAAGAGGATCTTTGACTAGTGTTTTGGTCCTTAAAAACAGCAAAGCACTCCTGCAATATAGAGGATCTTTGACTAGCCTTTGGGTGGTAGGTTTTTTAAAAACAGTAAAGCAGTCCTACTATGATAGCGAGGATCTATTATTTGACTTTTAGGCGGTATGTCCTTAAAAATAGCAAAGCATTCCTGTTATATAAAGAATCTTTGACTAGTGTTTTTGTATACTGTAAGTATTTAAAAATAGTACTTCTGTCATAAAGAGGATCTTTGACTAGTGTTTTGGTCCTTAAAAACAGCAAAGCACTCCTGCAATATAGAGGATCTTTGACTAGCCTTTCGGTGGTAGGTTTTTTAAAAACAGCAAAGCATTCCTATGATAGAGAGGATCTTTGACTTGACTTTTAGGCAGTATGTCCGTAACAATAGCAAAGCACTCCTGTTATATATAGAATCTTTGACATAACTTCTTGGCACTAGGTTAAAATCAGCAGGGCTTTCCTGTCATATAGAGGATCTTTTTACTTGAACTTTTTTGTAGTCCTGTAGGTCGTTACAAGCAGCGGAGCTCGCGTGTCACACAGAGGGTCTTTGATGAGGATTTTTTGCAAACAGCAGACCACTTCTGTCATACAAAGGATCTTTGACGAGCGTTTTGGTAGTAGTTCTTTAAAAACAGCAACGCTCTGCCGGCATTTAGTCTTTTTGTTATACTGTACGTCCTTACAAAGTAGCACGCCTGTCAAATATAGAAGATCTTTAATGAGGATTTTTGCAGTAGATACCTAAAAACAAGAGCATACTCCTGTTTTGTACAATATATTTGATTACCTTTTTTTCAGGAAGTCCTTGTAAAAAGCAGAACACTTATATCGTACAAAGAATCTTTGACTAGAATTTTTGTAGTAGTTCCTTAAAAACAGCAGCACGTTTCTGCCAGGGTTTTTGTAGAACTGTAGGTCGTGGTGAACAGCAACACACAAGATCTTTGATGAGGATTTTTGCTTTGGGTCACTAAGAACAGCAGACCACTTCTGTCATATAAAGAATCTTTGTAGTAGTTTCTTAAAAACAGCAACATTCTCCCAGAATATATTGTTTTTGTTGTACTATAGGACCTTATAAACAGCAGGGCACTCCTGTCATATGTAGAAGATCTTTGATGAGGATTTTTTTTTTCAGTAAGTTTTTAGGAACAACTGAGCGCTCCTGTCATATAGAGGATCTTTGACTAGAGTTTTTGTATTAGCTCCTTCAAAACAGCTGAGTGCGCCTCTCATTTAGAGAATCTTTGACTAGTGTCTCTCTACAGTACTGTCGGTCCTTAAAAACTGCAGGGCACCCTTGTCATAAATAGAAGATCTTTGATGACTATTGCATTAGGTCCTTTAAAACAGGAGCGTACTCATGTCGTATAGAGGATCTTTGAAGAGTATTTTTGCATTAGGTCCTTAAAAACAACAGTGCACGCATGTCATATAGAGGATCTTTGCATTAGGCCCTTAAAAACAACAGTGCACTTGTGTCATATAGAGGATCTTCAACTAGTGTTTTTGCAGTACTGTAGGTCCTTATAAACAGCAGCACGCCCCTGTCACATATAGAAGATCTTTGATGATGATTGCATTAGGTCCTTTAAAAAAACAGCAGTGCACTCATGTCTAAATAGACAATCTTTGATGAGTATTATTGCATTAGGTCCTTTAAAAACAGAAGTGCACTCATGTCATATAGAGGATCTTTGAGTATTTTTGCATTAGGCCCTTAAAAACAGCAGTGCACTTGTGTCATATAGAGGATCTTCAACTAGTGTTTTTGCAGTACTGTAGGTCCTTATAAACAGCAGCACGCCCCTGTCACATATAGAAGATCTTTGATGATGATTGCATTAGGTCCTTTAAAAAAACAGCAGTGCACTCATGTCTAAATAGAGAATCTTTGATGAGTATTATTGCATTGGGTCCTTTAAAAACAGCAGTGCACTCATGTCATATAGAGGATCTTTCAGGAGTATTTTTGCATTAGGTCCTTAAAAACAGCAGTGCATTCATGTCATGTAGAGGATCTTTGATGCAGATTTTTGCATTAGGTCCTTAAAAACAGCAGTGCACTCATGTAAAATAGAGGATATTTGTTTAAAAACAGCAGTGCACTCATGTCATAAAGAGGATCTTTGATGAGGATTTTTACATTAGGTCCTTTAAAAACAGCAGTGCCCTCATGTCAAATAGAGGATCTTTGATGAGTATTTTTGCATTAAGTCCTTACAAACAACAGTGCACTCATGTCATAAAGAGGATCTTTGATGAGGATTTTTGCATTAGGTCCTTAAAAAACATCAGTGCACTCATGTCTAATAGAGGATCTTTGTTTAGAAACAGCAGTGCACTCATGTCATAAAGAGGATCTTTGGTGAGGATTTTTGCATTAGGTCCTTTAAAAACAGCAGTGCACTCATGTCATATAGAGGATCTTTGATGAGGATTTTTGCATTAAGTCCATTAAAACAGCAGTGCACTCAAGTCATATAGAGGATCTTTGAGACACTTGTGATTTAGGGCTATATAAATAAACATTGATTGATTGATTGATTGATTGATTGATCTTTGATGAGGATTTTTGCTTTAAGTCCTTTAAAAACAGCAGTGCACTCATGTCATATAGAGGATCTTTGATGAGGATTTTTGCATTAAGTCCTTAAAAAACAGCAGTGCACTCAGGTCACATAGAGGATCTTTGATGAGGATTTTTGCATTAAGTCCTTTAAAAACAGCAGTGCACTCATGTCATATAGAGGATCTTTGATGAGGATTTTTGCATTAAGTCCTTAAAAAACAGCAGTGCACTCAGGTTATATAGAGGATCTTTGATGAGGATTTTTGCATTAAGTCCTTTAAAAAACAGCAGTGCACTCATGTCATATACAGGATCTTTGATGAGGATTTTTGCTTTAAGTCCTTTAAAAACAGCAGTGCGCTCATGTCATATAGAGGATCTTTGATGAGGATTTTTGCATTAAGTCCATTAAAACAGCAGTGCACTCAAGTCATATAGAGGATCTTTGAGACACTTGTGATTTAGGGCTATATAAATAAACATTGATTGATTGATTGATTGATCTTTGATGAGGATTTTTGCTTTAAGTCCTTTAAAAACAGCAGTGTACTCATGTTGTATAGAGGATCTTTGATGAGGATTTTTGCATTAAGTCCTTTAAAAACAGCAGTGCACTCAAGTCATATAGAGGATCTTTGATGAGGATTTTTGCTTTAAGTCCTTTAAAAACAGCAGTGCACTCAAGTCATATAGAGGATCTTTGATGAGGATTTTTACATTAAGTCCTTTAAAAACAGCAGTGCACTCATGTCATATAGAGGATCTTTGATGAGGATTTTTGCATTAAGTCCTTTAAAAACAGCAGTGCACTCAAGTCATATAGAGGATCTTTGATGAGGATTTTTGTATTAAGTCCTTTAAAAACAGCAGTGCACTCAAGTTATATAGAGGATCTTTGATGAGGATTTTTGCATTAAGTCCTTTAAAAACAGAAGTGCACTCATGTCATATAGAGGATCTTTGAGGAGTATTTTTGCATTAGGTCCTTAAAAACAGCAGTGCACTCATGTAATATAGAGGATCTTTGTTTAAAAACAGCAGTGCACTCATGTCATAAAGAGGATCTTTGATGAGGATTTTTACATTAGGTCCTTAAAAAACAGCAGTGCCCACATGTCAAATAGAGGATCTTTGATGAGTATTTTTGCATTAGGTCCTTTAAAAACAGCAGTGCACTCATGTCATATAGAGGATCTTTGATGAGTATTTTTGCATTAGGTCCTTTAAAAACAGCAGTGCACTCATGTCATATAGAGGATCTTTGATGAGGATTTTTGCATTAAGTCCATTAAAACAGCAGTGCACTCAAGTCATATAGAGGATCTTTGAGACACTTGTGATTTAGGGCTATATAAATAAACATTGATTGATTGATTGATTGATTGATTGATCTTTGATGAGGATTTTTGCTTTAAGTCCTTTAAAAACAGCAGTGTACTCATGTTGTATAGAGGATCTTTGATGAGGATTTTTGCATTAAGTCCTTTAAAAACAGCAGTGCACTCAAGTCATATAGAGGATCTTTGATGAGGATTTTTGCTTTAAGTCCTTTAAAAACAGCAGTGCACTCAAGTCATATAGAGGATCTTTGATGAGGATTTTTACATTAAGTCCTTTAAAAACAGCAGTGCACTCATGTCATATAGAGGATCTTTGATGAGGATTTTTGCATTAAGTCCTTTAAAAACAGCAGTGCACTCAAGTCATATAGAGGATCTTTGATGAGGATTTTTGTATTAAGTCCTTTAAAAACAGCAGTGCACTCAAGTTATATAGAGGATCTTTGATGAGGATTTTTGCATTAAGTCCTTTAAAAACAGAAGTGCACTCATGTCATATAGAGGATCTTTGAGGAGTATTTTTGCATTAGGTCCTTAAAAACAGCAGTGCACTCATGTAATATAGAGGATCTTTGTTTAAAAACAGCAGTGCACTCATGTCATAAAGAGGATCTTTGATGAGGATTTTTACATTAGGTCCTTAAAAAACAGCAGTGCCCACATGTCAAATAGAGGATCTTTGATGAGTATTTTTGCATTAGGTCCTTTAAAAACAGCAGTGCACTCATGTCATATAGAGGATCTTTGATGAGGATTTTTGCTTTAAGTCCTTTAAAAACAGCAGTGCGCTCATGTCATATAGAGGATCTTGGATGAGGATTTTTGCATTAAGTCCATTAAAAACAGCAGTGCACTCAAGTCATATAGAGGATCTTTGATGAGGATTTTTGCATTAAGTCCTTTAAAAACAGCAGTGCACTCATGTCATATAGAGGATCTTTGACGAGGACTTTTGCATTAAGTCCTTTAAAAACAGCAGTGCACTCAAGTCATATAGAGGATCTTTGATGAGGATTTTTGCATTAAGTCCTTTAAAAAACAGCAGTGAACTCATGTCATATACAGGATCTTTGATGAGGATTTTTGCTTTAAGTCCTTTAAAAACAGCAGTGCGCTCATGTCATATAGAGGATCTTTGATGAGGATTTTTGCATTAAGTCCATTAAAAACAGCAGTGCACTCAAGTCATATAGAGGATCTTTGATGAGGATTTTTGCATTAAGTCCTTTAAAAACAGCAGTGCACTCATGTCATATAGAGGATCTTTGACGAAGACTTTTGCATTAAGTCCTTTAAAAACAGCAGTGCACTCAAGTCATATAGAAGATCTTTGATGAGGATTTTTGCATTAAGTCCTTTAAAAAACAGCAGTGAACTCATGTCATATACAGGATCTTTGATGAGGATTTTTGCATTAAGTCCTTTAAAAACAGCAGTGCACTCATGTCATATAGAGGATCTTTGATGAGGATTTTTGCATTAAGTCCTTTAAAAACAGCAGTGCACTCATGTCATATAGAGGATCTTTGATGAGGATTTTTGCATTAAGTCCATTAAAAACAGCAGTGCACTCATGTCATATAGAGGATCTTTGATGAGGATTTTTGCATTAAGTCCTTTAAAAACAGCAGTGCACTCAAGTCATATACAGGATCTTTGATGAGGATTTTTGCATTAAGTCCTTTAAAAAACAGCAGTGCACTCATGTCATATAGAGGATCTTTGATGAGTTTCACATTCCAGTTACATTGACAGTTTGTACTATGTAGTCATATTTAAATTGTTTTATTTGTACAATTAATTTCCCTGATGTTTCCAAAATAAGTCTGAAATTTTTTTTTTTTTATTATTATTTTAATTCCGGCAGGATATGTGTCACTCTTGTGCTGGTGATCAGTGAACAACACGAAGGTGTATATTTAAATGGCTTAATAAAACAATAAAAGTGTTCTCTATGTGCAGTCAGTTCCTTTATTTGTGCTGCACAGAAGCCTTCTCAAATTCACTTCCCTCTCCGTGAAAAGAAAGCAGACCTGAATACTTAATAGGTGCATGCAGCCATAATCCAGACACAGAAAGTAAGACCTGGAGCAGGAATGTGTGATGAAGACCATATAAAGCAGCGCTTGTCTGCACTGATCACTAACACAACACTCCCTAAAGTGGACACACACGTTGTGTGAGATGAAATAAGGCAGCACTGTCTCCCACACGCTCGCTTTTTGTATTTCCACCCCCATTCTGCAGCCTGTTCACACAGGAAACATTAGCCTCTTCCTGCATTAGTAGGTCGCTAACACCGCTGTCTGACCTGCCCTGCACCAAGTCATCCATTACATGTGTTGGGGGGCTCAGAGATCACAGGAGTGGTTTTTTTTTTACCACATATGGCCATTTTATTACATTCTTAACAGTCTTAATATTACATAATAACATTTATGCTGAAGCGGTTAGTAAACACATCATAAAAATATAAACGCAACACTTTTGTTTGGCATACGACAGTACCAGTCAACAGTTGGGACATACTTTCTCTTTTATTGGCAATTGTGTCGCAAGTGTTGGCAATGCACTCACTTCTTCAATGCGTGCATTGGCAGGACTGTTGTTGTTGTTGTTTTCTCAAATATTAACACTTCATTACATGTCATTAATATAACTATAGGAAAAGTTTTTTTTTAAATAATTATCGGAAAAATTTGAACTAACAAATATAGAAAAAATATGTATATAAGTGTTTTTCATTGATTAAAAATATGTGTGTATGTATATACATACTGTATATACATATTTATATAGACATACACATGAATATATGTGTATAAATATATATACACATATATATATACAAATATATACACATATATATATACACTTATATATACACATAAATATATATACATATTTATATATACACACATATATATACATATATACTGTACATACACATATATATACACATACACACATATATATATATATATATACACACACACAAGTATATGTCTCATATATATATATATAGGGAGTGGACGGCTAGTTACCCAACCCACTGGTCTCTCGCAAGAGGGACACCCACCTTAACTACGAAGAAATCAAGGAAAAAACAACCCGCAGGCCCTCCGAGAGGCGGGATGAAAGATGGGCCTAACATGACGGATCACACGGTAAAGACGATGGCAACGGAAACGGATAACGAGAACATCAGAACTCCAGTTAATGAGGAGAAGATCCTCCGAAAGTGTGCTTGCGGATGGGAAAAGGTGACCACGTACAGGGGACTGCGAATCCACCAGGGGAAAGCAAAGTGTGGTCAGAGAGGCCAACAGCAACCTTGCACCGCGGCAGCGGGTGAGACAAGAGGGACCAGAAGCCAGGTAGAAAACCACAGTGCTAACGGACCCAATGTTGCTGAAAGCACAGATGGCACAGAGGAAGAAAGCCCCTCGGTGGAGGCTGAGCCCCCACGTGAGCACCAAGACCCAATCTCTACCATCTCACACAGAACAGAGCCACAAGCAGAGACCAAGAAACCAGCAAGAAGGAACAAGCTCAAATGGCCAAAGGCAAATGAAGCAGAGGCATGGCGTACTTTGGATACAGACCTGACCAAGATCCTGGAGGAAAGGTTGCATGGAGGTGCCGAAGCTAAGCTTAACCTGTTTGGGGACATCATATACCAGACCTGCAAAGACAGGTTTGGTGAAATTATCTCCAAGCAGAGGACTGCCCCAAGGGAAATGGGGAGGAGGGAAAAGGAGATCGCCGAGCTTGTGCGAAGACGCCGACAACTCCGCAAGAACTGGAGGAAGGCAACCCAGCCAGAGAGAGAAGGTCTGAAAGTCCTGTGGGAGGAGGTCAGGCAAAGGCTATCCAGGCTCCGCAGAGCTGAACGCATCCGCAAGCGTAGCAAACGGAAGCAGAAAGAGCGAGCCAGCTTCTTCAAGGATCCCTTCAAGCACGCCAGACAACTGCTGGAGGAGAAAAAGTCCGGGAAGCTCGAAACCACCAGGGAGCAAATGGAACAGCACGTCAAAAGGCAGTACAGTGATCCGCTAAGAAACGTCCCATTAGGAACACCAGGGTACGTGCCCCGGCCTGCGCCACCGACAGCTGAATTTAACATCATGCCCCCCAAGCTCAGCGAAGTTAGGCAAACCGTGAAGAAGGCAAGGTCCTCATCAGCACCAGGC
>NC_084751.1:12623697-12701197 GCF_033978785.1 Entelurus aequoreus | reverse complement strand
TATAAAAAAAAAAAAAAAAAAAGGAAAGGAAACTCCGCCTACTTTTCCAGATAAAGTTACATGTGGACCAAATGGAGCAAACACAACAAGCACACTGGCACATTTATTCATCTGGTGAATATTTCTCCGTGTGATTCAGCACATTCACAGTCTGCTCTCATTTTACAGTTTTTGCTCCAGTATTGCACGAGTACCTAATGCTGTGGCCAATGAGTGTGTTTTAACAATACAAGTACATCAAGTATTTTACAAAATAATTACACGTTTCATTTCATAGAGCGTAAATGTACAAAAAAATACTGAAAAGTAAGTCAGAACTTGCATGCGAATGTGGTTTTATTCATGTTTACAGTATTTAGTACTACAGTGTATATATACACATTTTTTAAATATACTTAACCTGATACTATTATTATATTTAGAATAATGCTATACTGACATGAAATATATTAAATTCCAAATTTTTTTCTTCCCAATTATTGCAAAAATGTATACTAAACTGTATATGTATGCTTTTTTTTTTTTTAAACTTAAAAACATTGCTAAAATCCATCCATCCATTTCCTACCGCTTGTCCCCTTCGGCATCGCAGGGGGTGCTGGAGCCAATCGTTTTATTATATTTTTAATATGAATATAAACTGTAAACTTATTAAAATATCATGATAAAATAGTATTTGCACAAATGTAAAAATGTTGCCTTTAAACAAAAGAAAATACTGGTCCTACCAGGCATGTGATTTGACCACAATGAAAAAGACTGAAAAAATTTCCGGGGGTCTGGGGGACGAAGGCCCCCAGCCAGGTCCAGGCCCCCCGAAGCGCCTGGTTTTTCACCAATTTAACATGCTAAAATTAACAAAGACAGCACCATTTGAAGAAAATATTTTAGTGTTTAAAGACATGAAAACATCATTAATAGAACATACATAACCCAATTATCCTAATGAATCACTGTATATGGTTCAGTCCCAACAGTATTTAGTCACTAATATTTACATCTTGTGTTCATTTCACATCCACAGGTGTCACATTGATCAGTGTTATTATCTACAGTTTATTTACAGTATTACCACATTACTTCAGTTCATGTAATGTAATGTAAACATTTAATTATTTTCGCCAAAATAGGATATACATTTATGACAACAATTAAACATGTTTAGTATTGTTTACTCATATTTGAAAATAGGAAATAATAATAATGTGAGGACACGGATATATTGCATGAAACAAGTGTGAAAATATTTACCTCCAAGATTGTTACACCACTGACAATAGTTTCAACAGACTACATAAGAACTTAATATTACAAAATAGTATTATATGCAAATTTATTTCAAATAAATTGTTAACTGGAATCAATAATGCGACTCTTTGAATTTCTGTAATTTCATAATATATTTTCACGTGGCTTTTTATTTTTAGAAAAACCCATTTATATTTCGCAAAGCAATAATTGGTTAATATTTAAAACAAACATGCGTATTTCGCAAGCAAATATTTTTTAGCTTACCTCATTATTAACAACCCTGTCTGCAACTGAAGTGGGTGGATCTTTCCTCTCCATGTCTACGGCAGTTGTCGATGTAAACAAAAGATGAAGTCCGTAAGGTTTGCTCACTTTCGGTTGACGTCCAAAAGTACCAGCTAGTGAAAAGTTTGTTTTCCTTGCTTCAAGTTGTTTCATATGTTTTTGGCGTTTCGCATGTACTTCCAAAGCCTTGAAACCTCGCGATCCATAGTCAATATTATCATGACACCACGTGCACAAAACCTTTCCGGGACCATCGATTTTCCGAATAAAATCACCGAACAAAGTCGTAACTTTCTTCTTCCCAACAGTATCAGTGATTTCCCTTTCCATCCAGTCCCATCGGAACTTATTTTTGACATGTTTATCAATTTCTTTTACTCGTAAAGCGTCCTTTCTCTCGAGAACCGACATTGTTTACATATAGAAAATGGCCGTAGTAACCATTATGAATGATGACGTTATTAACGTCATCATTCATAACAGATGTCCTGATTGGTCACAAGGAATATATCGACCAATCAACTACGGCGTAATATAAACTACGTCTCGAATCTTGATTTAGGGTCGGAAAAAAAACGGAAAAACGGGAGATAATTTTTTTTTTTCCCCCCGAGATTAAAAAAGACGGAATTCCGACTTTAGACGGAAAAATAACATGCCTGTCCTACTAAAGAATGGTGGCTATTTTTTAACATTATTCTATTAGCTTTACAGAAGACTGAAATATTTGTAACAATTAAATTGATTATTGTAGTCCAAGTACAATTATAGTACTTAATTTTACTACTGTGTATAACATACATGCGGTGATTTGAAAAGGGTAAGATTAATAATTGCTATAAAATAATTAATTTATCGTAATAATGTACTTTACTTTTTAGAATGTACATAATTGACCAACATTTATTATTGTCATTTTCCTCACTGATTGGCTGAGAGAAATCACATGCATCCTTATCGTGATGTAAAATAATGAATCAAATGCTTTAGTGCGGTGGTTCTTAAACTTTTTTCACCAAAAACCACCTCAGAAAAATCTCGGTTCTCCAAGTACCACCATAATGACATTAAAATACAGTAGTATAGTAGACCTAAGTATTCATTAAGTACCACCATAATGACATTAAAATACAGTAGTATAGTAGACCTAAGTATTTATTAAGTACCACCATAATGACATTAAAATACAGTAGTATAGTAGACCTAAGTATTTATTAAGTACCACCATAATGACAACATTAAAATACAGTAGTGTAGTAGACCTAAGTATTCATTAAGTACCACCATAATGACATTAAAATACAGTAGTATAGTAGACCTAAGTATTTATTAAGTACCACCATAATGACAACATTAAAATACAGTAGTGTAGTAGACCTAAGTATTCATCAAGTACCACCATAATGACCAACATTGAAATACAGTAGTGTAGTAGACCTAAGTATTCATCAAGTATCACCATAATGACAACATTAATAAATAGTAGTGTAGTAGGCCTAAGTATTCATTAAGTACCACCTTAATGAAAACATTAAAATACAGTAGTGTAGTAGACCTAAGTATTCATTAAGTACCACCATAATGACATTAAAATACAGTAGTGTAGTAGACCTAAGTATTCATTAAGTACCACCATAATGACAACATTAAAATACAGTAGTGTAGTAGACCTAAGTATTCATTAAGTACCACCATAATGACAACATTAAAATACAGTAGTGTAGTAGACCTAAGTATTCATCAAGTACCACCATAATGACAACATTAATATATAGTAGTGTAGTAGACCTAAGTATTCATCAAGTACCACCTTAATGAAAACATTAAAATACAGTAGTGTAGTAGACCTAAGTATTCATCAAGTACCACCATAATGACATTAAAATACAGTAGTATAGTAGACCTAAGTATTCATCAAGTACCACCATAATGACAAAAAATAAAATACAGTAGTGTAGTAGACCTAAGAATTAAGTCCTACCATAATGACATTAAAATACAGTAGTGTAGTAGGCCTAAGATATTCATCAAGTACCACCATAATGACAACATTAAAATACAGTAGTGTAGTAAACCTGAGTATTAATTAAGTACCACCATAATGACATTAAAATACAGTAGTGTAGTAGACCTAAGTATTCATCAAGTACCACCATAATGACCAACATTAGATACCGTAGATAGATAAGATACCGTAAATAGATAGATATATACTATCTATATATACACACACACACATACATATATATATATATATATATTGCTTTATGTGTATGTATATATGTACCAGTTTTAGAATCACTGCTTTAGTGTCATTATATGTATACTATTGATTTACCAAAAATACCTTTTTTGAATTTACATAACTTCTTCATTATTATACTTTTTCTCACAGATAGGCTGGAGGAAATCAAATGCTTCCTCATAGTATGCCATGTGGCGTCCATCTTGATTTGTTACCTTTGCTCAATGAGTTGAAAGCAGATCTAACAAACGGTCAAATGTTCCCTGGTGGTTGTGAGCGGTATCGGTGATTGGGTCATTGGACGCTCGTTCAGTGCTTCTGAGGCGATGTCATGACATCGCGGCTGCATCATTGCTTTTCTCGTCCGTGATGTCACCTTTGCGTTTCATGTCAAAAAAGTTGAATATTTGTGATAAAATGAAAAACATTAATAAAATGAAATGTTTTCAGACCTTGGAGGTGAAATGGAGATCCTTCAGGTGATGGCCGTCTCTGCCGCAGTCATCAGCAGCAGCTTGGCGTCACCGCTCGCTTTTTACAGCTCGACCGAGGGCAGCGCCGACGTGGATGACCTCTACAACGTCACCTCCTCTCTTCCCACAAACAGCGTTTCTTGGGATCAGTACTACCAGACAACACCTGCTGGCCCCGCCCAGCAGGAAGCAGACTTCCTGAGCAGGATGGTGGACTTTCTGGAGGACAACATGCTCCTTATCCTCGTCTTAGCCTCTCTGCTTTTCCTCGTTTTGCTCATCGTGTGCGGCGCGGTGGTCCTGAGTCGGCGGCATAAGGTCAACGCCTACTACCCGTCCTCTTTCCCGTCCAAAATGTACGTGGACCTAAGGGACAAGACCGGAGGCGCTCGCCTCTTTTATGAGCTGCCAGAGAAAGCGGAAGCCAGGCGGGAGAGCGAGCTGGTGGACTCTCACAAGCAGCTCCAGGCAGACATCATGAAGGCTGCCAAGAGTCTGAGGACGCCAATAAAAACTGCAGAGGGAGCCGGCATTCCTGAGGACAAACCAGACGGAGACGTGATCCCGGATGAGGAGCAGCAGCCAAGTCCTGCTGAGGAGGAGGACGCGTGTGAGGCAGCTGCAGCGGCCCATTTGAAGGCGGCGAGGAGTCTGCGGCCTGCGTCTTTGCATCTTCACAATGACTCGGCGACGCTGCAACTCATCGCGGGGGAGAAAACCGCCTTCTAAACAAACTTTTACAGCCAGACCAGACCGCTTCTTTATCTGTTAGGCTAATGGACGCACCCTCGGAAAAAGAGTGGAAGTAGCTGCAAAGAGCATGGGTTTCCGTCAGCGAAGGATTATGGGTATCTTGCCATCTTGTGTGTCGTAACTTTCTTTATTAGCCTGCGGCAGTTTTCTAAATATTATTCGCACTTTTGCTGCGACAATGTCGTCAACTTCGGGAAATTTGAAAGAGGGCGTGAAAGTTTCCTACAGACAGACGTTAGATGAGGTTTGCAAAGCCAGGTATTTACTGAAATTGAGGGATATTGGTGATAAAATATCTGTATAAGATGAAAATGGGAAAAGGCGAATGGACCCCTGATTTGGAATCTTACCTTGATATAAGTTACCCGGACATGGTCAACTATTTGGTGAACAATGTAAGTGCCTATACTCTGGATGAGCTCAAGGGCTACAAGTCGCTGGAAGCATACAATTACTTTGTTTGTGGATGGGTACAGGAAATTAAACTGGCTATAAAAGGAAGATAAATGTGTGCTCATCGCTTGTGATGTTATCCATTCTGGGTGGGTAACATAATAAAGGTAGGATCTTTTTCTTAATATTAATAAACAATAGAGATGTTCGATAATGGCTTTTTTGCAGATATCCGATATTGTCCAACTCTTAATTACCGATACCAACCGATACATACAGTCGTGGAATTAACACATTATTATGCCTAATTTTGTTGTGATGCCCCGCTGGATGCATTAAACAATGTAACAAGGTTTTCCAAAATAAATCAACTCAAGTTATGGAAAAAAATGCCAACATGGCACTGCCATATTTATTATTGAAGTCACAAAGTGCATTATTTTTTGTAACATGCCTCAAAACAGCAGCTTGGAATTTGGGACATGCTCTCCCTGAGAGAGCATGAGGAGGTTGAGGTGGGCGGGGTGTATATTGTAGCGTCCCGGAAGAGTTAGTGCTGCAAGGGGTTCTGGGTATTTGTTCTGTTGTGTTTATGTTGTGTTACGGTGCAGATGTTCTCCTGAAATGTGTTTGTCATTCTTGTTTGGTGTGGGCTCACAGTGTGGCGCATATTTGTAACAGTGTTAAAGTTGTTTATACGGCTACCCTCAGTGTGACCTGTATGGCTGTTGACCAAGTATGTGTGGCATTCACTTGTGTGTGTGCAAAACCGTAGATATTATGTGACTGGGCCGGCACGCAAAGGCAGTGCCTTTAAGGTTTATTGGCGCTCTGGACTTCTCCCTACATCCGTGTACACAGCGGCGTTTTAAAAAGTCATACATTTTACTTTGTGAAAGTGATACCGATAATTTCCGATATTACATTTTAAAGCATTTATCGGACTGCCGATATTATCGGACATCTCTAATAAACAACAACTGTGTAAGACTAATAAACACATTCAATCACAATATTCAATGACTATATAACAGACTTTATCATCAACAAGGAAAATTAATTAAAGTTATTAAAGTACCAATGATTGTCACACACACACTAGGTGTGGTGAAATTTGTCCTCTGCATTTGACCCATCCCCTTGTTCACCCCCTGAGAGGTGAGGGGAGCAGTGGGCAGCAGCGGTGCCGCGCCCGGGAATCATTTTTGGTGATTTAACCCCCAATTCCAACCCTTGATGCGGAGTGCCAAACAGGGAGGTAATGGGTCCCATTTTTTATAGTCTTTGGTATGATTCGGCTGGGGTTTAAACTCACAACCTACCGATCTCAGGGCGGACACTCTAACCACTAGGCCACTGAGTAGGTTAAAAACATCATCATTACCTGCTACAAAATGATTAGAGCAAACTTTAGTGTCGTTTTGCTGGATCGGGAGTAAATCCAGCTCGATTAGATTCTAGCCAGCCACAGGTTGCGTTTTTTTTTGCCTGCTTAACAATAACCTTAGGAATGTTGCAGTACTTTGGGGCTCCTTGTCCTGAATTCGCTCAGTTTCTACAACCCCGCACGACGCACGTCTGACCCGTTTTGCACAAAAATAACTAAATAGAGGCGTGCTTGGTTAAAAGTGTTTGCATACACGCTTTGCTTAATTTTGACACAAGATGGCGTACGTCATCGGAAGCCTATTTATTGGTGAATACGCCTGTGTCAAATCTGCACTACACAGCACTTTGTATTGTTGGAAGTGTGTTGGCCAAAAGTCATTCTGATCCATCGTCTATCGAAAAGCAAAATCATGAGTCTATTTCATAAGACTATATTTTCAGGTGAGTTTTATTAATATTTTTCCAGGTGCTTCATATTCTTAACACTTGTTACTCCTTGGCCGTTAACATCCAGCCTTTACAAGAAGCAGCGTAACATATAATTGCTAGCCACTTAACAAGCTTCCATTGTGCGTTTGCGTGACAGGCTAACCATACAGTAGGATAATAAAGGGCGTTACTTAGCTATATATTGCAGGAAGTGCTATTTCTTCTCAGCAGAAAAAAGGATTCTTTTAATTAGCAGCGCTGACTGCCACCTGCTGGTCGTCATGCTGCTTAAGGCGGTAGTCGGCCAGGGCGGCCTTGATGGCGTCCTCTGCGAGCACTGCGGAGACAAAAGACGTGACCACCGTGATGATAAACGTAGGCCGTGTTCACACTACAGATCAACTCCCATTTATTTGCCCACATACAACCTGTATCAAATTTGTTCATGTCAATGTGAACAGTGCAATTCCGAAGTTTTCATATCTAATTCAGGCCTCTTTCGTATGTGGATATAAATCCGATACGATGCGTCCTCAATGTGAACGCTCATGCGCTCATCCGACCAGAACCTCATAAGCGTCACAAGTATTCGGCAAAATAGACGGTTACAAAATAAATAGTTGATAACGGAGCAAAAAAACAGGGGAAATAATGTGTTTTAAGAACTTACATGAAAGTTCCACGACTCCTGTCTCCGACTGCTCGCCCATACAATTGCTTTACAAGCAGACATCGAAGAAAAATATAACGTAAAACTGCCAAAGCCAAAATACTTGTCCTCTTCTTAATCTCCTACATGTAATACATTGGTTCGGAAAATGTTGACTTTGATAGCACAAATTACCACAAATGTGCCTTCTTAGTGTTTGCCAAACACAGCAATGCGTGCGACGCCATGATGTCATGTCTGGAGTGCGGGTCAGATTGCATTCACATTAGAAATAATTTTTTTATCTTTTTTTTTTTTTGTAATGTGAACGGCCACTAAAAACATCAGATTTGACAAAAAAAATCAGATTTGGACATCTGACCCTGCAGTGTGAACATTGATCATGTTGCAGATAAGTTAACTTACTGGAGCAGTGAAGTTTCACAGGTGGGAGACTGAGCTCTTTGGCGATGTCCACGTTCCTTATCATTAGGGCTTCATCCACCTGGAACCAGATTAAATTTGTACACAGAGACCACATGAACATTCCAGTCTAGAGCAAAAAAAACCGGTTAGATTGTGTGTGACTCACAGATTTTCCCTTCACCCACTCGGTGGCCAGAGAGCTTGAGGCAATGGCAGAACCGCAGCCAAATGTTTTGAACCTGGCGTCCACGATCTTGCCATCGTCGTCCACCTCAATCTGGTCGAGACAATCATGAAAAGACTTTAATTAACATGGTCAAATGTGCTTTACGACATGAACAGGGGTCACAAAAGTTCACAACAAATAGAAAATGTCTGATGATAATGTCAATGAGGGATTTTTAATCACTGCTATATTGAAATTGTAACTAATATTGATACTGTTGTTGATAATATTCATTTTTGTTTTACTACATTTGGTTTGTTCTGTGTCGTGTTTGTGTCTCCTCTCAATTGCTCTGTTTATTGCAGTTCTGAGTGTTGCTGGGTCAGGTTTGGTTTTGGAATTGGATTGCATTGTTATGGTATTGCTGTGTATTGTTTTGTTGGATTGATTAATCCATTTTTTTTTTTTTTAATAAAAATATATTTTAAATAAATACATTTTAAAATTAAAAAAAAAAAAAATTATTTTAAATAAATTTAAAAAATCGATTTTTTTTGAAAATGAGAATCGATTCTGAATCGCACAACGTGAGAATCGCGATTCAAATTCGAATCGATTTTTTCCCACACCCATAGTATATATGTATATTGTGACAAACCTGCAGCTTCATTACATCTCCACAGGCGGGGGCCCCCACCAAACCAGTGCCGACCTTCCTGGAGTTTTTGTCCAAGTTTCCCACATTCCTCGGGTTCTCATAGTGGTCCACCACCTGAAACACAGGAAAAAATACATCATACAACGGAATCCTCCATTTGTTGAATCCATACGTCAAGTTGCTTTCTGTCTTCAGCTAAGTAGGAGCTTGCCGGCCACTGTTTACACAAATGCGTGTTTTCAGCCTTGCGTAAGGGACAATGAATTAAACTGATTAGGACAGGATTTGTCATAGCAACTGCAGCTTCCGGTCACCTTCCTCTCTTTTCTGCCAAGTCACTCTGACCAATGCAGTATTATACTACTCCTGCATATTATCCATATAATAGTACAATTATTACAACATGTTTCGTTGTTGGATAAGCTGTGCTTTTTGGATAGTTAAGTATACATTACAAATGTGCAACACATGTTAAGTTTTTGGTGTTAATGTCCATTTAGGGGACTATGGGTACTTGGGACTTATGATTACCAATGAATGTCACACACACACTAGGTGTGGTGAAATTAACCTCTGCATTTGACCCATCCCCTTGTTCACCCCATGGGAGGTGAGGGGAGCAGTGAGCAGCAGCGGTGGCTGCGCCCCAGAATCATTTTGGTGATTCAACCACCAATTCCAACCCTTGATGCTTAGTGCTAAGCAGGGAGGTAATGGGTCCTATTTTTATAGTCTTTGGTAAGACTCAGCCGGGGTTTGAACTCACGACCTACCGATCTCAGGGCGGACACTAACCACAAGGCCACTGAGCAGGTCACTAAACATGTATTTTAAACAGAAAACAACATAAACCAACGGTTCTATGAAATTACAAGGTGACATAACGTGTGCATGTTACATCAGGCTGGAGACCTTTGAAGGTTAAAGCAGCATCCACAATTAACAATAACAACATATATGTGGGACAAGCGGTAGAAAATGGACGGATGTCATAACAATTTGTGTTGATAAACTTTTCAGTTTTCAGTCTTAACCTCCAAGTAAGCAGCAGGTTTGGCTTCGTGTTACGTTTTGCTTTTTGCGTTAACGTCAAACACAAACAAACATAGCAACTTTATTTACAAAACAAGGTCAGCTAATGTGACACTTGTTGTCATTAGCTAGCTGTTAGCTAACGTACACACCGTCGCCATTAAGTAGTTTTTTTTTTTTTTTTTTTAAAGATAAAAAGCTGGTTTACCTTCTCGTGGTAGAAGCACTGGGAGAAGAACTCCGGAACAGAGAGCCTCCTGGAGAGCAAAGTTAGAGGACTTATGAGGCATTTTTTGACCAGAGTGGCCGCCATCGTACTGCAGTGTGGAACAACAAGAGTAGTGAAGACAAGTGACGCAGTTTCAAAGAAAGCGGCTCCGTACAAGCTTCGGAGTCTACGTCACAGCAAAGGGGGCGTGGCTTTATAGTGTACTGCGCATGTCAGGAGTTTCACAACATTCGGTAATCAATGTAATCATAGACATCTTATAAGTAGACGCAGCGTCGAGCGCCACTGCCCACTGGCGCTGACGAGACGCGAGGCCGCCATCTTGGAGTGGTGATCCGCTCCACTCAGTGCAATTCATTTTGGCAGCAGCAATGAACTGTCAGCGCATTTAATTCATCTTACCTCACTGAATACCACTGATTTTCACGCGTTTTTTGGTCATACGTGTAGCTATGATAAAGGACACATGTTTTGGAGTGTTTTATTATTCATAGTTTGCTCGACAGTAATAGGATATTCTTATATGCTATAAGTCAGTGTTTTTCAACCTTTTTTGAGCCAAGGCACATTTTTGGCGTTTAAAAAATGCGGAGGCACACCAACAGCAGAAATCATTAAAAAACGAAACTCAGTTGACAGTAAAGAGTCGTTGTCGCAATTATTGGATATGACTTAAGTTTAAAGCATGCAAGCATGCGTTACTATAGCTCTTGTCTCAATAGGTGTACTGCAGTGACGTGCGGTGAGGTTCGTGGCTGGTGAGGCACTGACTTCATCACAGTCAGATTTACAAACATATGAACCCTAAAGAGTATCTTATTCACCATTTGATTGGCAGCAGTTAACGAGTTGTGTTTAAAAGGTCATACCAGCATTCTTCCCTGCTTGGCACTCAGCTTTAAGGGTTGGAATTGGGGGTTAAATCACCAAAAATGATTCCCGGACGCGGCGCCGCTGCTCCCCTCACCTCCTAGGGCAGGGGTCACCAACCTTTTTGAAACCAAGAGCTACTTCTTGGGTACTGATTAATGCGAAGGGCTACCAGTTTGATACACACTTAAATAAATTGCCAGAAATAGCCAATTTGCTCAATTTACCTTTAACTCTATGTTATTATTAATAATTAATGATATTTACACTTAATTGAACGGTTTAAAAGAAGAGAAAACACACAAAAAATGACAATTAAATTTTGAAACATAGTTTATCTTCAATTTCGACTCTTTAAAATTCAAAATTCAACCAAAAAAAAGAAGAGAAAAACTAGCTAATTCGAATATTTTTGAAAAAATTAAAAAAAGAATTTATGGAACATCATTAGTAATTTTTCCTGATTAAGATTAATTTTAGAATTTTGATGACATGTTTTAAATAGGTTAAAATTCGATCTGCACTTTGTTAGAATATATAACAAATTGGACCAAGCTATATTTCTAACAAAGACAAATACTTATTTCTTCTATATTTTCCAGAACAAACATTTTCAAAGAAATTCAAAAGACTTTGAAATAAGATTTAAATTTGATTCTACAGATTTTCTAGATTTGCCAGAATCATTTTTTTGAATTTTAATCATAATAAGTTTGAAGAAATATTTCACAAATATTCTTCGTCGAAAAAACAGAAGCTAAAATGAAGAATTAAATTAAAATGTATTTATTATTCTTTACAATAAAAAAAATAAATTTACTTGAACATTGATTTAAATTGTCAGGAAAGAAGAGGAAGGAATTTAAAAGGTAAAAATGTATATGTGTTTAAAAATCCTAAAATCATTTTTAAGGTTGTATTTTTTCTCTAAAATTGTCTTTCTGAAAGTTATAAGAAGCAAAGTAAAAAAATTAATGAATTTATTTAAACAAGTGAAGACCAAGTCTTTAAAATATTTTCTTGGATTTTCAAATTCTATTTGAGTTTTGTCTCTCTTAGAATTAAAAATGTCGGGCAAAGCGAGACCAGCTTGCTAGTAAATAAATAACATTTAAAAAATAGAGGCAGCTCACTGGTAAGTGCTGCTATTTGAGCTATTTTTAGAACAGGCCAGCGGGCTACTCATCTGGTCCTTACGGGCTACCTGGTGCCCGCGGGCACCGCGTTGGTGACCCCTGTCCTAGGGGGTGAACAAGGGGATGGGTCAAATGCAGAGGACAAATTTCATTACACCTAGTGTGTGTGACAATCATTGGTACTTTAACTTAACTTTAACTTTACACATACAAACTGTAGCACACAAAAAAGCACATTTAATAAAAAAAAAATGTTATTATGGTCTTACCTTTACTTACAAATGACGTCCATGCGCCGCTGTTGTGCCGGATAATGCACCCCCGCCGTAGAATGCACCCCCTGACGGGAGTGTTGTATCAACTAAAGCCCACACTTAAAGTTTCCACGTGCAAGATTGAATCTATTAAAAAAAGTTATTTAATAAGAAGCCAAAAAGTGCAAAAACAATAATGTTCGTGTTGGAGGAGTTGTTTTTCAGTTGTTTTTATCCGTCTTTGTGTGGACATTGTTGATTGTCATGTCATGTTCGGATGTACATTGTCTTTGCTCCACAGTAAGTCTTTGCTGTCGTCCAGCATTCTGTTTTTGTTTACTTTGTAGCCAGTTCAGTTTTAGTTTTGTTCTGCATAGCCTTCCCTGAGCTCCAATGCCTTTTCTTAGGGGCACTCACCTTTTGTTTATTTTTGGTTTAAGCATTAGACAGCTTTTTTACCTACACACTGCCTCCCGCTGTTTCCGACATCTACAAAGCAAATAGCTACCGGCTGCCACCTACTGATATGGAAGAGTATTACACGGTTACTCTGCCGAGCTCTAGACAGCACCGACACTCAACAACAACACATCATTTGCAGACTCTAATTACTGCTTTGCAAAAAATATTTTTAACCCAAATAGGTGAAATTAGATTATCTCCCACGGCACACCAGACTGTATCCCACGGCACACTAGCTATAAGTGACCAGACGTCCGAGATCAAAACTGGGAATATAATCCCAGAGAAAGGGGGGAAAAACGGTCAAATTGAAGAAACAATATGATGAGGTTATATATACATGCGTATATCCTACACAAACAATGTATGAATACATTAGATATCTATATATCTTAGGGACCTATAGACTGTATCTCTGTTGCTGTTTATTCGGTCTTGACACTTTGTATTGATATTTTGTATTACATTATTCCCTTAAATGATAATGTTTACAGTGATTGTTTTGTATGTATTTTTTATGTATGTCGCTTTGGATAAAAGTCCCACACATTTCACGAAGGTGGGCTACACAAAATTGGGTTGTAAAAGCTCAACTAAATTTAGACTTGTATAATACTGTATAGCAGGGGTGTCAAACTCATTTTAAATGGGGGGCCACATGGAGAAAAATCTACTCCCAAGTGGGCCGGACCGGTAAAATCACGGCACGATAACTTAAAAATAAAGACAACTTCAGTGAACAATGGGAGACCGGGCTTTCTGCTCCGCTGCTCCTAGTCTGTGGAACACTCTCCCTGACCACCTGAGGGCACCACAGACTGTGGATGCTTTTAAAAAAGGCTTAAAAACCCTTCTTTTTAAAAAAGCCTTTTTTTTTTTTTTTTTTTAGATATATGCATACTAGTTTTAGCTATTTAGCTGTTCTAGTTTTTATTTATTTTTTATTATCTTTTTATTTTTTCTAATTTATTTATTTATTTTATTTTATTTTTTTAATACACTGTAGCACTTTGAGGTTGTTTACTCTATGTAAAGTGCTTTTTACAAATCAAATCTATTATTATTATTATTATTAAAAAAATAATATAAAAACCTAATTACAGGATGTTATTTATGTAGTTTGCTTACATCGTGTAGTATATTTTTTTTATTTTTTTACATATGTAGCATAATCTAGAAAGACACAAATAATTGCTATTGTGACATCTAGTGGACACAATTAAAACAGCAGTTTCTTTCATTCAAAAATTTCGGCTCATTTTTATACTTAGTAAACTCATCCCGCGGGCCGGATAAAACCTGTTCACGGGCCTGATCCGGCCCACGGGCCTTACGTTTGACACCCCTGCTGTATAGCCACTGTCCTTCTGATTGTCTAGTTAGCTAACATATATTACCCCCCCACCCCCCTGCACAATCCGGACTGTGGTCCTAACTTTGACCCCTGTTGGCTTTTACGAATCGTAATTTATAATATTTACTATATATTACTACTTCTTTTTTCTGCTGATGCCATTTTTAACCTTCAAAGACTTCAACCAGTCTTTATATTGTACACACATGAAAGACATCAGGAAGTTTCTCTCTCACCCTGCTGGAGCACATTTCCAAGCTTTGGGAGAGCACTACACACCTTTTTAAAAACCTAGTAAGTGTTTTTAGTGAGGATTAATCAAGGGTGATACCCAATACTATAATACCCAATTCTATAAGAATATAGGAAAGCTTTGTTTTTTCTTTGTTCACATGGCTCCATCTGAGTAAGGCAGAATTATATTTGCACCAAATAAATTCAGTCTGTGCGGCTTTCGGTCAGGCACTGCCCAGGAAACAAGAAGTGGGAAGTTGCACAGTTGGATGGGAGTCAGCAAAAAAAAAATGTAAGTCGGGATCACTTCTGATCGCATCGAGACACAAAAAAGTGAGTACTTTTCTTTGATGAAGCGTACTGATCCTGTCTTGTGTGTGACGTCCACAGACGGTGTTTGTGTGAATATTCCAGGAGACTGGCCGAGATGAGTGTGGATTACAGAGAATACGATGATTACACTGCGGAGAACGAGACCGAGAAAAACTTCACCAAATTCGGCCCGCTGAACTTCAGCGGTCCTCGGTCTGCTTTCACATCTCTTCTGGTGGCTTTCAACGTCGTTATTTGTGTCGTGGGCCTGGCGGGGAACTCGCTGGTGATCTGGATCTGTGGATGGAAGATGAAAAGAACCGTCCCCACCACTTGGTACATGAGCCTGGCCATCTCCAACTTGCTGTTTTGCATCTTCCTGCCCCTGGAACTGATCTACATGATGACCTCGCACTGGCCCTTTGGACTGGTGCTGTGTAAGCTCATGTCCTCCGCTCTGTTCCTCAACATGTACAGCAGCGTCTTTCTCTTGGTTCTGATCAGCGTCGATCGCTGCGTGGTGGCGTCCTTTCCCGTGTGGTCGCGCAACCACCGCACGGTGCGGCGGGCCTCTGCGCTCGTGGTCCTCACCTGGCTCCTCTCGGCGCTCCTGACCTTGCCCTCGCTGATCCACCGGAGCACCGCCCCGCACGGAGCCGTCACCCTGTGCGTCATGCATTACGCCGACGTGCCCGGACACAAGGCGGTGGTGCTCACTCGCTTCACCTGCGGGTTCCTGCTCCCTTTCCTCGCCATCGTACTGTGCAGCACGGTGCTCGGCGCCAAGCTAAGAGGCATGAGCATCAAGTCCACCAAGCCCTACAAGATCATGGCGGCGCTCATCTTGTGCTTTTTTGTCTGCTGGGTTCCTTACCACACGTTTGTCCTCCTGGAGATACACATGAAGTCCCGCACCCTGGAGAGTTTTCGCACCGGGATGAAAGTAGGGGTGACTCTGGCGGCCTCAAACAGCTTCGTAGCCCCGGTTCTCTACATTTTCGTCGGAAACGATTTCAGTCAAATCCTGAGGAGCTCGCTGACGCAGAGGTTTGAGTCGGTGATGGCGGAGGATTTTCGTACCGGAGGCCTCGGTTCCTGGCGGGATCAGCCGCAGCAAGCTGTTTGATTGGACGCACAAAACATGTCAGTCATTGGGATGGTTCCATGATTCTTAGTATTCCTTCTGTAAAACAAATTGTTTTGGTGAAATACATAGTATTAACCTAACCCGGGGGTCTGCAACCCGCGGCTCTAGAGCCTCTAAAGAGGTCTTTAGCGCCGTAAAATCTATGACGGGGGAAACATATATTTTTAGTTTTAATATGGTTTCTTTAGAAGGACAAACCTGACACAAACCGTCCTAATTGTTAGCAATCCCACTGTTTAAATTAAACATGCTTCACTGATTAGAGTATTTGGCGAGCGCCGTTTTGTCCTGCAAATTTTGGCGGTCCTTGAACTCACCGTAGTTTGTTTACATGTTTCTCTGATGCTGCCACTCCTTTGTCTCATTTTGTCCACCAAACGTTTTTTACTGTGCGTGAACACACACAGGTGAGCTTTGTTGATGTTATCGACATGTGTGGAGTGCTAATCAGGCATATTTGGTCAGTGCATGACTGCAAGCTAATCGATGCTAACATGCTATTTAGGCTAGCTGTATGTACATATTCCATCATTATGCCTCCTTTGGAGGTATATCTGAGATCATTAAATTTCCTTTACTTATCTCCTCTGTGTATTTAATTTATATCTGCATGTCGCATGACACATTACACATTATATGTAATATTGGCTGCATTTCTTATAGTTGTTTGTGTACCATGTTGTTCCAGACCACAGCAAACGCTACCCGGCTTGCAAAGATTGTAAGAAATCCATTGGAAGAACACACACACTCATCCATACTTTAGCCATTCTAAGACAGTCATTTCCAGGATTTATCTCACCGTCTGAGAGGCCTCTGTTTTATTAATGTTTTCCAATGTTGTAAAAATGTGTAGAATAAATATTACATTTCAACATTTATGTTAACGAAGATTTGTGTCAGCCGACACATCGTCATTTAATTAGTAGGCTATTATAGCTAATATAGACACTTATATAATGTGTTGCCTTCATAATAAGACCTATATAAGGCTTTTAACTTTTTGCAGCTCCAGGCAGATAATTTTTTTTCCTTCAACATTTTGGGTTGCCGACCCCTGACCTAACCTCAATCCTTTGGTGCCCCTTCAACTTAATTGTGAAAAGATGCTGTTTCCAATCAATAGTGTTTAATTTTTATACTCCAGCCACTCTCTTCCTCATCCGACACGGATCACATGACGTCACAAAAACACGGTCTGAAAGAGATCATGATTTTACTCATCAGTTTAACAGCAACAGCATCTTCCATTTTTAAAATAATTGTGTTCATGAAAATATATTTTTTCCCGCATGCGTACTAGGTCGCGTTGCGCCGACGGACGGAAGGGTTGAGGGGGTCTTAAACGACCATTGTGTGTGTGTGGACACGGATAAGGTGAGGTGGGATTTACCCTGGATAACCTTAGTGTAGAAGGGGCCTAAGTATTCAACAATGAGTGAGGAGACACCGACTGGTGTGCTCACTGGCAAATACAGCCTGAAATAACTTTAGATAAAACGCTGTGCAAATAAATGACATGCACTTAAGTAAAATGCATAAAAACGTTCCTGGATTGATTGATTGATTGATTGATGGATTGCACAGTACATATTCCGTACAATTGACCACTAAATGGTAACACCCAAATAAGTTTTTCAACTTGTTTAAGTCGGGGTCCACTTAAATCAATTCATGGTACAAATATATACTATCATCATAATGCAGTCATCACACAAGTTAATCATCAGAGTATGTACATTGAATTATTTACATTATTTACAATATTTACAATCCGGGGGTTGGGATGAGGAGGGTTTAGTTGATATCAGCACTTCAGTCATCAACAATTGCATCATCAGAGAAATGGACATTGAAACAGTGTAGGTGTGACTTGGTAGGATATGTACAGCAAGCAGAGAACATAGTGAGTTCAGAAAGCATAAGAACAAGTATAAACATTTGATTATTTACATTTGGTTATTTACAATCCGGGGAGGTGGGATGTGGAAGGGGGAAGGTGTTAGTCAAGGGTTGAGGTTGACTGGAGGTGTTGTTTTAGTGCGGTTTTGAAGGAGGATAGAGATGCCCTTTCTTTTACACCTGTTGGGAGTGCATTCCATATTGATGTGGCATAGAAGGAGAATGAGTTAAGACCTTTGTTAGATCGGAATCTGGGTTTAACGTGGTTAGTGGATGACAATAAAATTGCACTTGCGTACAAACATTGTAGTCTTTTCTTCAACAAATGCTAACGTGAGTAATTTAATCCTAACTCGAAAATGTGAATAGTCTGATTTTTTATTAAATTACCTTTTAACAGCCTTATTACTAGGGCTGTACATCTTTGGGTGTCCCACGATTCGATTCAAAATCGATTTTTTTTTTCCATTCAACACGATTCTCGATTCAAAAACGATTTTTCCCCAATTCTCTATTCATTCAATACATAGATTTCAGCAGGATCTACCCCAGTTTGCTGACATGCAAGCAGAGTAGTAGATTTTTGTAAAAAGCTTTTATAATTGTAAAGGACAATGTTTTATCAACTGATTGCAATAATGTCAATTTGTTTTAACTATTAAATTAACCAAATATATGACTTATTTTATCTTTGTGAAAATATTGGACAGTGTGTTGTCAAGCTTATAAGATGCGAATGCAAGTGTAAGCCACTGTGACACAATTATTTTATTTTTTTTTAAATAATTTTCTAATGATAATGTCAATGAGGGATTTTTAATCACTGCTATGTTGAAATTGTAACTAATATTGATACTGTTGTTGATAATATTCATTTTTGTTTCACTACTTTTGGTTTGTTCTGTGTCGTGTTTGTGTCTCCTCTCAATTGCTCTGTTTATTGCAGTTCTGAGTGTTGCTGGGTCGGGTTTGGTTTTGCAATTGGATTGCATTGTTATGGTATTGCTGTGTATTGTTTTGTTGGATTGATTAATTTAAAAAAATAAAATTAAATTAAAAAAATAAAATACAAAAATAATAATAAAAAAATAAAAATAAATCGATTTTTTAAAAATGAGAATCGATTCTGAATCGCACAACGTGAGAATCGCGATTCGAATTCGAATCGATTTTTCGCCACACCCCTACTTATTACTGTATTTACATGTTTAAAGAGTCACCCTACCACTAGGTGGCGGTGTGCCGGTCAGTGTTATTTGCCATCCTGCAGTTCCAAAGGTGAGACGAAGAAGAAGCTAAAAGAAAGCCAACTCTCCAGCTCCGACGCCTTCAATACTTCCTTTACTAGTCTCAACAAACTCCGACATTCCGTTAAGAACGCATACAACCTGATAACAATCTTAAACACATGTTATCGTTCTTTATAGTGTTTCAACATTACTATAACATTAGCTGTTTTGGCTCGGTCGCATTGCTAGTGTTAGCTTCACAACCGGAAGCTAGCCGTTACAGCTGTTCAACATTGCTTTTAGCTTCCTTTTTCAAAGCAAACTCGTGACAAACTTTTGTTTTTTAGGGTTTACATAAACTCTAACCTCGACAATGTGTGCGTTTTGAAGTCGCCTCCTGTATCTACCTGTTGTTTTTTTTAGTCGACTGGAGCTATATTTAAATGGCCACCGCCGCCCCCCCTCCTCCGGCGGCTGCCTCCACCGGAGCCGCCGAGAGCGCCGGTCCGGGATCCAGCAGCGCTGCGGCAGCGGACGGAGGCAACCAGGACAGCACTTTTGAGTGCAACATTTGTCTGGACACCGCCAAGGATGCTGTGATCAGCCTGTGTGGACACCTCTTCTGGTACGAAATGTTTTTTAATGGTGCTCCTCTCTGTTTCCCACTAAAATACACTGTTTTGAAACAATCAATCAGTCAATGCTTAGACTTAGACTTCCTTCTTATTGTCATTCAAATTTGAACTTTACAGTACAGGTAAGAACGAAATGTAATTTCATTAGCTCATGGTAGTGCAGGATAAAAAAACAATAAGGTGCATATATACATAAATAAATAGGTTACTGTACAGATAATATATTGCACTTTTTCACATGCGTCCACATTTATGGATGTATGTTATATTGTCTTTTTTATTCCAGTGAGTTAATCCATTTTAGGGGGGAGTTGAGGGGATTTTTATGATGCGTTCAAGAGTCTTACGGCCTGAGGGAAGAAGCTGTTACAGAACCTGGAGGTTCTGCTTCGGAGGCTGCGGAACCTCTTTCTATATAGCCCTAAATCACGAGTGTCTCAAAGGGCTGCACAAGCCACAACGACATCCTCGACTCAGATCCATGAATTGATTAACGTGGACCCCGACTTAAACAAGTTGAAAAACTTATTCGGGTGTTACCATTTAGTGGTCAATTGTACGGAATATGTACTGTACTGTGCAATCTACTAATAAAAGTTTCAATCAATCAATCCCACATCAAGGCAAGAAAAAACTCAACTGATTTTCAAGGCCATCCATCTTCTTCCGCTTATCCGAGTTCGGGTCGCGGGGGAAGCAGCCTAAGCAGGGAAGCCCAGACTTCCCTCTCCCCAGCCACTTCGTCCAGCTCCTCCCGGGGGATCCCGAGGCGTTCCCAGGCCAGCCGGGAGACATAGTCTTCCCAACGTGTCCTGGGTCTTCCCCGTGGCCTCCTACCGGTTGGACGTGCCCGAAACACCTCCCTAGGGAGGCGTTCGGGTGGCATCCTGACCAGATGCCCGAACCACCTCATCTGGCTCCTCTCGATTTTCAAGGCAAAAACTGGTTTTCAAGGTAAAAGTTGATTTTCAAGGTAAAAGTAGATTTTGCCTTGACTGGTGCAATGGATGTCGAGTGGATCTAGTATGATATTGTGAGAGTCTGTAGATCTAACATAATGGATCTAAGTGGATCTTAGTGGATCTAACATAATATCAATCAATCAATCAATGTTTATTTATATAGCCCTAAATCACAATAGTGAGAGTCCAGTCCATAGTGGATCTAACATAATAGTGAGAGTCCAGTCCATAGTGGATCTAACATAATAGTGAGAGTCCAGTCCATAGTGGATCTAACATAATAGTGAGAGTCCAGTCCATAGTGGGGCCAGCAGGAGACCATCCCGAGTGGAGACAGGTCAGCAGCGCAGAGATGTCCCCAACCGATGCACAGACGAGTGGTCCACCCCTGGTCCCGACCCTGGACAGCCAGCTTCATCCGTGGCCACCTGACCAGTGCCCACCCCCCCCCTCCACGAAGGAGAGGGGGGCAGAGCAGAAAATAAATGGCAGATCAACTGGTCTAAAAGGGGAGTCTATTTAAAGGCTAGAGTATACAAATGAGTTTTAAGATGGGACTTAAATGCTTCTACTGAGGTAGCATCTCTAACTGTTACCGGGAGGGCATTCCACAGTACTGGAGCCCCAATAGAAAACGCTCTATAGCCCGCAGACTTTTTTCGGGCGCTGGGAATCACTAATAAGCGAGAGTTCTTTGAACGCAGATTTCTTGCCGGGACATATGGTACAATACGATCAGCAAGATAGGCTGGAGCTAGACCGTGTAGTGTTTTATTTTCACAAAGTGCATTCTTTTTTTTTAAACATGCCTCAAAACAACAGCTACAAAAACAATGAAGGCACACAGTGGACGTGACGACAGGTTGAAGAGGGCGCTAAAGGCGTTGTCTTTAAGGCACGCCCCCGATAATGTTGTCCGGGTGGAAATCGGGAGAAATTCGGGATAATGATTGCCCCGGGAGATTTTCGGGAGGGGCGCTGAAATTCGGGAGTCTCCCGGGAAAATCGGGAGGTTGAAACCGATACCGATAATTTCCGATATTACATTTTAAAGCATTTATCGGCCGATATTATTGGACATCTCTAGAAATAACCTATATTGTTGAAAGTCTCACTAATCACATGTCTTTTCATTTCCCTCATCAGCTGGCCTTGTTTGCACCAGGTAAGATCATTATATGAATAAATGAGTACCGGTAACATTGTCTGCAATACATCCTTATCTGTGTCTCTTGTGTTTTTCAAGTGGTTAGAGACGCGACCCAGCAGGCAAGTGTGCCCAGTGTGCAAAGCCGGTATCAGCAAGGACAAGGTCATCCCCTTATATGGGCGAGGAAGTACTGGTCAGCAGGACCCCAGGTGGGAAAAACTTTGCCGTACAAAACAGTCGAGTGTTTAAAAATTATGCAATCAATTTTGTCTTCAACTAAAATACTGTGATTTTTTTGTGTGGAAAAGCTGTGCAACTCCAGCAAAATCTAAAGTTTACCCCATTTTTTTTCAATATAGAGAAAAAACACCCCCACGACCACAAGGGCAAAGGCCTGAGCCAGAAAACCGCGGCGTAAGTACCGGTCCTCAAACGCACCATTAGTAACATGATGAAAGCATTCCACAGACTGACTGATGCAGCAACCCTTGCTTCATTCATTTATTAAAGAAAGGCTCCATTGACAAGTGGCTGCGTCACAAGACACTTACCTGTGTTTGACCTTCTAATTCACTCACACATTTCAACCTAAGGACTAGGTGATGGGAATTGATACGATTTTTACGATTCCACTTTCAATTCTGCCTAACGGTTTGGCTCTTTATCGACTCTTGGATTAAAGGATAACAAACAATTCGATCAGCATCAACTTTGTTTCGTTTAGAAGATAACCTGAGGACACAAGTGCGGTCCTAAGAGACCCACAGCCTCGATTGGGTGCCAGGAAAAAATATTTTGTTTTGAAAATAACTAATGTGAAAGGTTGTCTATCTGTTGACCCTGCAATGAGGAGGTAGAAGATGGATATATATAATATAACAAAACAATTATTGTACTGTAGTAATATAAAATACAGCATAAATTATTCTGTGACAAATTAATTACACAAAAATGTTCTTTAACATTTTTCAAACAGAAATAAAGTATTCTTTCGCCAAAAAAAAGTATATATAGTAATGTATATATGCTAAGTAAAACTATTTCAGCCAATGACAAATACAAAAAAGTCAATTAAAACTGTACACTGCAATGTTTCAACTATGACAATTCACCATTGTTTTTGTAGAAAATTAAGCATATCTGCTTTTTGGGACTTTTTATTTCTGACTAATTACGGTGACTCCAGTTGTGGAGAACACCTCTTTGGACGCTAGCATGCAAACTGCCCGTCTGACGCTGTCTCGTCTTGTAATGCATGAGAAATATAAATTTTACGTTTACAGTTCATCTTAGCATGTTTTAACATGATAGGCAGTGTTATTTTGTTACTTACCACAGCAGACTTCCTACTAGTGGTGATTCACTTCTGTGTCAGAGGGGATGGAAAAAGCCTCATTAGTTCGTTATCGCATGCTGTGTCTGCTAATGTTTCTGCTAGTATCTTCCCAGTATGATGCCATATTTACTTTGCAAGTATTGCAAGTTGCCTTGTCGTCTTCCTTTTTGTGAATAATTCTGACATTTGTGCTGCTTTAAGGGAATCATTAACAAATAAATTCCCAGGGATAGAAACCCTGACAGTCGGTTCTTAAAAAGAACTGGTTTTCAATCCCGGTCCCTACCCATTACAAAATATTGTGTCTGATTTTAATCGACTCAATTATTACTTGTAATGTATAGCGCCAATATTAATTATACTTTTGGCATTTTTTATCACACTTTTAAAGCCAATTTAAGCGTACCCACTGTTTTTTAATTGGAATAATCTATAAAATGCATTTAATTCAGTATCTGCAAATTGCTCATGTATTTCTATCATAATTATGGGGCCCTGAGATGAGTCAATGATTCAACAATAAAGGCCTACTGAAAGCCACTACTAGCGACCACGCAGTCTGATAGTTTATACATCAATGATGAAATCTTAACATTGCAACACATGCCAATACGGCCGGGTTAACTTATAAAGTGCAATTTTAAATTTCCCGGGAAACTTCCGCTTGAAAACGTCTATGTATGATGACGTATGCGCGGGACGTCACAACGGCAACGGAAGTATTCGGACCCAATGTGTCACCATACAAACTGCTCTGATTTCATCGAACAATTCCACAGTATTCTGGACATCTGTGTTGGTGAATCTTTTGCAATTTGTTTATTGGACAATGGAGACTGCAAAGAAGAAAGTTGTAGGTGCGATCGGTGTATTAGCGGCTGGCTACAGCAACACAACCAGGAGATTGTGTTGTTTTTGAGCTGGATAGCAGACGCGCTACCGTGAGTACAGCTTTGGCTTCCAAACATTTGATCGCTTGCCCGTATGTGCGTGTCGCTATGTGCATGTCACGTACGTAACTTTGGGGAAATATGTTTCTTGCCGACTCTGATGGCGGCCGGGGTGTCGTCGAAAGCTACAACGCCCGCCGCCGCTCCGTAGCTAAGTTAGCTTCAATTGTTAAGCTTCGCCAAGCTGGAAATTATTAACCGTGTAGTTACATGTTCATGGTTTAATAGTATTGTTGTTGATCTGTCTATCCTTCCAGTCAGGGTTTTTTTAAATTTTGTTTCTATCTGCATTTGAGCCCGATGCTATCACGTAAGCTCAGTAGCTAAAGAGCTTCACCGATGTATTGTCGTGGAGATAAAAGTCACTTTAAATGTCCATTTCGCGTTCTCGACTCTCATTTTCAAGAGGATATAGTATCCGAGGTGGTTTAAAATACAAATCCGTGATCCACAATAGAAAAAGGAGAGAGTGTGGAATCCAATGAGCCAGCTTGTACCTAAGTTACGGTCAGAACGAAAAAAGATATGCGCTGCACTCTAGTCCTTCACTCTAACGTTCCTAATCCACAAATCTTTCATCCTCGCTCAAATTAATGGGGTAATCGTCGCTTTCTCGGTCCGAATCTCTCTCGCTCCATTGTAAACAACGGGGAATTGTGAGGAATCCTTCCTCCTGTGACGTCACGCTACTTCCGGTACAGGCAAGGCTTTTTTTAATCAGCGACCAAAAGTTGCGAACTTTATCGTCGTCGTTCTATACTAAATCCTTTCAGCAAAAATATGGCAATATCGCGAAATGATCAAGTATGGCACATAGAATGGATCTGCTATCCCCGTTTAAATAAAACATTTCAGTAGGCCTTTAATATTCATGCATTATTTTTTCAAAAGTGTCAGATTTGTAACAAAAAACCCTCACAATATCCTCAAGGCCAAAAACTCCTGTAAATTATCTCTCTATTTAGCTTTCTATCTAGCGCTCTCCCTCTCAATCTAGCTCTTGCGCGCTCGCTAGCTATAGGTTTCTCGGTCTGTCTAGTTTTTTTTTTCTCCATCTATAGTTACCTCTCTATCTAGCTATCATACACACACACACATATGTATATATACACACACACACACATATATATATATATATATATTTTGTTTTTAAATTCTGTCTCTCTCTATATATAATAAACTCCATCTACTTCTCTAAATCTCTCTACCTGGCTCTCTGTCTAGTGTTTTCTCAGTAGCAAGGTATCTTTTTGATTATGAATAAGAAAAATAGCATCATCAGATGGACCTAATAAAAACAAGTAATCCAAATTGAAACAACGATCCATCTTCTACCGCTTGTACTTTTCGGGGTCACGAGGGCTGCTGGAGCCTATCCCAGCTGCATCCATCCATTTTCTAAATGTGGGCTCTAACATGGCCTTTTCGTTGGGACAGACATGTTGCATTTTTTGTGTGTAGCATTGAAAATGACAACGTTGTGATATTTTCCACAGGGATTTCAGGGATTCGGTTTTGGAGACGGAGGGTTTCAGATGTCCTTTGGAATTGGTGCTTTTCCCTTTGGTATTTTTGCCACAGTCTTCAACATAAACGACGGCAGACCACCTCCAGGTGATAATCTTGTCGCTTCTCTGCTCAACGAGCGTTGTGTAATCCAGACTTTTCCCCAAAGCAGCTGCCCCGGGGACGCCGCAGCACACGGACGAGCAGTTCTTGTCTCGACTATTCATCTTGGTCGCTGTGGTCACCATGTTTTGGCTCCTCATAGCATGAACACTTGTAAGGACCGCCGCCAATGGAACATTTAGAGACTTAACAGTTGCTTCACACCCTAAACAGCTATGCTAATCTCAGCAATCATAATGAAGACTGACACAAGTGATAGACTGACACAAACTGATAACAATGGTGAAGTGTTCCATTCAGACAGTGCAGTTTCTACTTGGTGTTGAATTGTACCAGAATCTTTAATCCAGAGTACAGATGGGCGAGATGGCCTAAAATCTATATAGCCAAATATTTTGCAGCCTTCTGCAATAACGATATATATCACCAAAGATTATTTGGTGTAAATGATTAAGGTTGTTTGATATAGGCCCATTTTGAAATGGTTCAATTATCATTTTAGTCTTTTAGATGAGCCATAAGCCACTTTTCTGTTATCAGTAAAGAAAGAAGCCTTTGATTTATAATCATTAAAGATGCATGCATTGAGTTTTTTAATGAAATTTAAACAAGAACCAGTTGCCCACAAAGACATTTTCATTTATAAAAGCTGATAAAGTTGCGTTGCATCCTATTTGAGCTATGACGCTTAAACTCAAATTAATCATTTTTTATAAATATAATACCTTTTAATTTTTGTCATTTACAAATATTAACTCTTGTCAGTTTTGTTTTGAAACAATGCTTTAATCTGCCATATTTGACAGTTTGTTTCAAAGTCCAATGTGTTTCTAAAGAATGTTCTTTATTGTGCAAATGATGCTCCCAGGCTTAAACCACGACTATGTTTGTGCTTTAAAAATGAACCAGAGTATAAGGCAAATGCAATATGTCGGACAAGTGCAGAGTTACAATGTGTGAGTAGACAAAGTGCACAAAAGTTGCAGCTCATAAATAATAAAGCTACAAAGCCCAGTAGGGATTACTAAAAACAAGCTGTTAAAATTCCAACATCAGGACTTTCAATACCGCCCGAATGCGAGCTGAGTTAGGCTCCAGCACCCCCCGCCACCCCGAAAGGGATAAGCGGTAGAAAATGGATGGGATGGAAGATTCCAAGGAGCCTCAGTCGAGATGCTTCTTCTCTCGCCGCTCCACCTGTTCCATGTTGAACTCCGCCTCGTACATGATCTGCTGGATCTTCATCTTGGTCTCGCATCTCCTCTGAGGAGCCAGTCTCTTGAGCGCAGGGACGAAGCTCAACAGGAACAGTTCGTCCTCGTCCCGAGGCCTGCTGGGAAGCGACAGGCCGCTTTCTTTCGCCGCCCATTTTGGCGGCGACGCCTCGCTTAAGGGAAGGTTCTGTACCGGCTGCCGTTTTCGCCTGCTTTTGCCCATCTGAGGAGGCATGTTGGCCGTGCGGGTGTCAGGAGAGGAGAGACTCCTGATGAGCACCGCCAGAGACTTGGTGTCAGCTTGACCCCCGGTGCTTTTAGCGATGGGTGGCGTCCTGGCCTTCTCTGAGGGCGTCGTTTCACCTTCGTGCTCGCCATTGTCGTCGTCGTCGTCATCGCACACTTCCGCCACTCCACTGTTGGATCCGGTAAACGGAGCGATGAAGTTCATGCGTTGTCTGTACCTCCATTTGCTTTGGCTCGGCTCCCCTTGCTTCTTGTTGCGGATCTCCAGGCGGACTTCTTTTAAGTAGCGGTCTCTCAAGTTCTTCCATTTCCTCTTACACTCGTCCACTAGAGAGAGAACATTTGCAAGAAAAATGACCAAGAAGTAGGATCGCACGTACTTGAGGCAAAATGGTAGTACAGTACTGGGCTGCAACCAGTCGTTTCCAACATGTTTATCCCTGCTGATTGCTTCCAGACATTACCAAAATAAATGAGATTATAGGAATCAATAGAAATTAAATATACAGTGCAGGCCAAAAGTTATTCTCCTCATTCAATGCGTTTTCTTTATTTCCATGACTATTTACATTGTAGATTGTCACTGAAGGCATCAAAACTATGAATGAACACATGTGGAGTTATGTACTTGACAAAAAAAGGTGAAATAACTGAAAACATGTTTTATATTCTAGTTTCTTCAAAATAGCCACCCTTTGCTCTGATTACTGCTTTGCACACTATTGGCATTCTCTCGATGAGCTTCAAGCACACCTGTGAAGTGAAAACCCTTTCAGGTGACTACCTCTTGAAGCTCGAGAGAATGCGAAAAAGTAATCAGAGCAAAGGGTGGCTATTTGGAAGAAACTAGAATATAAAACATGTTTGCATTTATTTCACCTTTTTTTAAGTACATAACGCCACATGTGTTCATTCATAGTTTTGATGCCTTCAGTGACAATCTACAATGTAAATAGTCATGGAAATAAAGAAAACGCATTGAATGAGAAGGTGTGTCCAAACTTTTGGATATATATTTTTTTAAATTAGTTTATTTTGTTATTTTTTTAAACATTAAAAAATTATAAAAGCATGAGTGCCCTCTAGACATGAAATATCACCAGTCGGTCGCTTTTACACTCTTTAATTTAAAATAGTAACGCTGGCTGGAGCTGAGCCAATCAGTGGCCACGATACTGAACAGCGCCCTTTGATTGATTGATTGATTGAAACTTATGAGTAGATTGCACAGTACAGTACATATTCCGTACAATTGACCACTAAATGGTAACACCCGAATAAGTTTTTCAACTTGTTTAAATCGGGGTACACTTAATGAATTCATGGTTTGGTCCCCTCTAGTGGTTAATACGATAGTATTGATATTTTAAGCCATGTAGCCATTTTTAAGCTTGAAAAATTGTAAATGTGCTGTGGTGAAGCCAAAATACCTGAAACGTGATTGAACAACCACAACTCCCACATGGTTATGCACTACAGGGGAAAAAAAGATTTCATTCTGACATAAAACTTTGTGGCGTTTTGAATTTGGGGTCAAAATAAGAGCCAAGTGGAAAGGAAAACTGCCACACAAAAACCATGTTTTAAGTCAATATTTGCTAGTTCCATTATCTCAAACATACTGTTTGTTTTGCTACAATAAAATGTTGATATAGCTTGGTGGTTGTGCACATAGCTAAGACTTTCCTCACACTTGTGGCTGAACCATCCATCCACTTACCACCGCTTGTCCCTTTCGGGGTCACGGGGGGTGCTGGAGCCTATCTCAGCTGCATTCGGGCGGAGGGCGGGGTACACCCTGGACAAGTCGCCACCTCATCACAGGGCCAACATTCAACACACTCGGGACCATTTAGCCCAGGTGCATGTCTTTGGAGGCGGGAGGAAGCCGGAGTACCCGCAGAGAACATGCAAACTCCACACAGAAAGATCCAGAGCGCAGGATTGAACCCAGGACCTTCGTATTGTGAGGCACACGCACTAACCCCTTTTTCCACCGTGCTGCCTGCATTGTCCAAACCATACACTACAAAAAATAAAAATGTGTTTCATTAACTCTAAGGGCTTAGTGGCCACATGCGTGGACAGCACCTTTTAGCTCTTATTTCCAAAATTGTGTACACTACTGAATTGGGGTCTTATGGCCCTTATGTGGACACTTATACTGCCATCTGGTGGTGTCGGAAGAGTATGGAATTTGGGGGAGGAAAGTGTAAAAATAAGAATTAGCATGTCACTAAACATGAAGTACATGTTTGTTACTTATGGACTAAGTACATCATATCAAAAGATGATTCTTAGTTTTTATTCTAATTAGAGTCCAATAAGCCCAAATAGCAAAGAGAAATTAAAAAAAGCATGTAAACAAACGGCTTGGGCCTTAAGAGGTTAAGTAGAGCTGTCAAACAACTAAAATGCCTAATCTGGTTAATGAGGGGTTGCTGTGGATTACATTTTACAGCATTTTTCGGAATATAAATCGCTCCGGAGTATAAATCGCAACGGCCGAAAATGCATAATAAAGAAGGAAAAAACTTAAATCGCACTGGAGTATAAGTCGCATTTTTGTGGAAATTTATTTGATAAAAGCCAACACCAAGAATAGACATTTGAAAGGCAATTTGAAATAAAGAATAGTGAACAACAGGCTGAATAAGTGTACGTTATATGAGGCATAAATTACCAACTGAGAACGTGCCTGGTATGTTAATGTAACATATTATGGTAAGAGTCATTCAAATAACTATAACATATAGAACATGCTATACGTTTACCAAACAATCTGTCACTCCTAATCGCTAAATCCCATGAAATCTTCTACATCTAGTCTCTTACATGAATGAGCTAAATAATATTTGATATTTTACGGTAATGTGTTAATCATTTCCCATATAAGTCGCTCCTGAGTATAAGTCGCACCCCCGGCCAAACTATGAAAAAAAACTGCGACTTATAGTCCGAAAAATACGGTACTCTAAATTGTCCATTTAAAAAAAAGATACATTTTTCTATTTTTTTGTAAAATCCTAATCTGGTTAATGAGGGATTGCTGTGGATTACATTTTACTCTAAATTGTCAATTAAAAAAAAAAGCAACGTTGTTATATTTTTTTGTAAAACCGGCCATAACATTAGGTACACCGGTGCTTCAGTTTTTATTGCTACTGCTGTGTAGGTGTGCCTAATGTATTGTCCACTGTGTGGATCTTCAAGTTGAGTCTTAAATCCAAGTTCACAATATACTGCACGTAATACAAATATAAAGTGTTAACAGACTTAACTCTTTCATTAAATCAATCAAAAAGTAAAAGTTTACTTCCATTTTGTCCCCACGTGGAGCACATGGCTCGTGTGCACCTAATTTAACCACACTCCCAACACCCACTTGAACGCATCACAAAGCTCTGCTTTCCGTGTCAAGGTTATTTTACTTACAGACAAAATGTTGCGTTCAAGGCCGCTAGTTAAGGCCGCTGGAGACCATCGCGAGGCCGAGCGCGTCGTGGTGTCCACGGCATACGCGGCTAGCTAGCGGCGGAAAGGCCTGCGCGTCTTTTACCGCGAGCACGTCACCGCGCCGCTTGACTGTCGGCGACAGACATGCGGCCATTGCAACTCTTCAACTAATAGTTAAACACACTAACATCACACGTCGGTGGGGATGTATAAATGTACGACAGGTATTCGTCGCCATTGAGCATATTTGTCCGTCGATAAAAGTTGCGAAAATGCCCCAATACTCACCGGGGAGTCCCAGTGAGACGCTGATGTCCGTCCAGGCGCTCGCTCGACTTTCCCTCTGGCGGTAGTTGACTAAAGTGACGTCGTACAGCTGCGGGTAGTCAAAGACGGCCTGTATTAACTTGTCGTCCATATTTGTCGTCGTCTTGTCGTCCGAACGCTCTTCTTAACGCGTGCGCGGACGCGGAAGCGGCAGACTTCTCCCGCCTTTTCCGCCCGTACGTCACTTACCGCGAGCTGCTGCTGCTGCCGCGCGTTGTCGCCACTTGCAGTGGCCACTAGAGGGCGCCAGTCTCTACACAGTCCAATATTTAAAGTTAAATAGAAGAGAATAGAAAGTACTTTATTGATCCCTGGGGGAAATTCAGCACCACAGTTTGCTCACAATAGACCAGGAGTCACCAACTTGTTTTAAACCAAGAGCTACTTCTTGGGTACTGATTAATGCGAAGGGCTACCAGTTTGATACACACTTAAATAAATTGCCAAAAATAAACAATTTGCTCAATTTACCTTTAACTCTGTTATTATTAATAATTAATGATATTTTTACACTTAATTGAACGGTTTAAAAGAGGAGAAAACACGAAAAAAACGACAATTAAATTTTGAAACATAGTTTATCTTCAATTTCGACTCTTTAAAATTCAAAATTCAAACGAAAAAAAAGATAAAAACTAACTGATTCGAATCTTTTTGAAAAAAAAAAAAAAATAATTTATGAAACATCATTAGTAATTTTTCCTGATTAAGATTCATTTTAAAATTTTGATGACATGTTTTAAATAGGTTAAAATCCAATCTGCACTTTGTTAGAATATATAACAAATTGGACCAAGCTATATTTCTAACAAAGACAAATCATTATTTCTTCTAGATTTTCCAGAACAAAAATTTTAAAAGAAATTCAAAAGACTTTGAAATAAGATTTAAATTTGATTATACAGATTTTCTAGATTTGCCAGAATATTTTTTTTAAATTTTAATCATAATAAGTTTGAAAAAAATATTTCACAAATATTCTTCGTCGAAAAAACAGAAGCTAAAATGAAGAATTAAATTAAAATATATTTATTATGCTTTACAATAAAAAAAATAAAAATTACTTGAACATTGATTAAAATTGTCAGGAAAGAAGAGGAAGGAATTTAAAAGGTAAAAAGGTATATATGTTTGAAAATCCTAAAATAATTTTTAAGGTTGTATTTTATCTCTAAAATTGTCTTTCTGAAAGTTATAAGAAGTAAAGTAAAAAAATATAATGAATTCATTTAAACAAGTGAAGACCAAGTCTTTAAAATATTTTCTTGGATTTTCAAATTCTATTTGAGTTTTGTCTCTCTCAGAATTAAAAATGTCGGGCAAAGTGAGACCAGCTTGCTAGTAAATAAATAAAATTAAAAAAATAGAGGCAGCTCACTGGTAAGTGCTGCTATTTGAGCTATTTTTAGAACAGGCCAGCGGGCTACTCATCTGGTCCTTACGGGCTACCTGGTGCCCGCGGGCACTGCGTTGGTGACCCCTGCAATAGACAATAATAATAATACATAATATAATATACTGTATATAATATATATTATATATAATATATGAATAATAAATATATTCTACATTTAAGTGCAGTCAATAAGGAACATGCATTAAAGTACCAATGATTGTCACACACACACTAGGTGTGGCGAAATGATTCTCTGCATTTGACCCATCACCCTTTATCACCCCCTGGGAGGTGAGGGGAGCAGTGAGCAGCAGCGGTGGCCGTACCCGGGTATCATTTTTGGTGATTTAACCCCCAATTCTAACCCTTGATGCTGAGTGCCAAGCAGGGAGGTAATGGCTCCCATTTTTATAGTCTTTGGTATGACTCGGCCGGGGTTTGAACTCACAACCTACCCATCTCAGGGCGGTACACTAATTATTTAATTTTTGTATCATCTGACATCACGTGGACAAAGATAAGACCTTCTGGAGGAAAGTTCTGTGGTCAGATGAAACAAAAATGGAGCTGTTTGGCCACAATACCCAGCAATATGTTTGGAGGAGAAAAGGTGAGGCCTTTAATCCAAAAAAACACCAGGCCTACCATCAAGCATGGTGGTGGTAGTATTATGCTCTGGGCCTGTTTTGCTGCAAATGGAACTGGTGCTTTACAGAGAGTAAATGGGACAATGAAAAAGGAGGATTACCTCCAAATTCTTCAGGACAAGCTAAAATCATCAGCCCGGAGGTTGGGTCTTGGGCGCAGTTGGGTGTTCCAACAGGACAATGACCCCAAACACACGTCAAAAGTGGTAAAGGAATGGCTAAATCAGGCTAGAAAGAAGGTTTTAGAATGGCCTTCCCAAAGTCCCGTGTGGACAATGCTGAAGAAACAAGTCCATGTCAGAAAACCAACACATGTACCGTATTTTTCAGAGTATACAGTAAGTCGCTCCGGAGTATAAGTCGCACCGGCCGAAAATGCATAATAAAGAAGGAAAAAAACATATATAAGTCGCACTGGAGTATAAGGCGCATTTCTTGGGGAAATTTATTTGATAAAAGCCAACACCAAGAATAAACATTTGAAAGGCAATTTAAAATAAAGAATAGTGAACAACAGGCTGAATAAGTGTACGTTATATGAGGCATAAATAACCAACTGAGAACGTGCCTGGTATGTTAATGTAACATATTATGGTAAGAGTCATTCAAATAACTATAACATATAGAACATGCTATACGTTTACCAAACAATCTGTCACTCCTAATCGCTAAATCCCATGAAATCTTATACGTCTAGTCTCTTACGTGAATGAGATAAATAATATTATTAGATATTTTACAGTAATTTGTTAATAATTTCACACATAAGTCGCTCCCGAGTATAAGTCGCACCCCCGGCCAAACTATGAAAAAAACTGCGACTTATAGTCCGAAAAATACGGTATATATATATATATATATATATATGTGTGTATGTGTATATACACACATATATATGTATATATATGGATGTGTATATATACATATGTATGTATATACAGTATATATGTATATATATATATATACATATATATATATATATATATATATATATATATATATATATATATATATATATATATATATATATATATATATATATATATATATATATACGGTATGTCTTAATTAGATTATCCAAAAAAAAAAAAAAAAAAAAAAAAAGTGCTCGATACCGTGGTAGAGCGTAATATGTATGTGTGGGGAAAAATCACAAGACTATTTCATCTCTACAGGCCTGTTTCATGAGGGTTTCCTCAATCATCAGGAGATTTCATTTCATTTCATTTCAAAATCATTTTCATTTCATTTCAAAATCTCCTGATGATTGAGGAAACCCTCATGAAACAGGCCTGTAGAGATGAAATAGTCTTGTGATTTTTTCCCCACACACACATACATACATTTTATATATATATATATATATATATATATATATATATATATATATATATATATATATATATATATATATATATATATGCATAACATACATTCCACTTGTTTATGGTCATCTTTATTAAAAATTACATTCTTGTGCAATATTATTTTTTTCTTAAGATTACAACTTTTTTTAATCCTAATAATTTTTGTTTGTTTTGTTCTTTTCCTGTTTAATTTTCACAAGTTTGAGTGGCAGCATTATTCCACTAAAACACAGGCATGGAAATAGGAGTTTAGAACATCCCCAGTAGTGCTTTGCTTCTCTTGGATGATGTTTGGATGTGACGTTTGGACAAAATATGTTTTGCCTGATCAAAAAAAAAAAGGTATTTTATCCGCATAAAAAAGTGTTTGACCGTGGTGATCCTCTGTAATGAAATGTGAGCAGTTTGAGCTGACGTGCAGGAGCAACAATGGCTGCCTATTGCGCGGCACAATGACTGCAGATGGCTATCTGCCGTGCTCCATACAAACTATAGCAACGCTGCTAAAGCCATGCAGTGGAAAAGGATGAGATGGTGTTTATTGTTATCGCCTTCCAAAAAGCCCTTATAAGAGGAGCTTAGGACAGATTGTGGAAATCCATTAATTCTCTGGCGAGAAGAAGAAAAAGAAAAGGTGTATATAGCCTGCTATGAAATGACAGGATTTGGAATTGATCCTTTAATGCTGCTGGGGTGTCCAAACTTTTTCACATTTGAAATGGTCAGGGGGTGGGGGGGGCACTTCGTTAATCTTCATTAATGGAACACGCTAATATTATTCCAATGTAGGTGAAGATATGCTAATCTATGTTAGCTTTGTTAAATAACATCAGGGACTCACTTTACGTTTTTTAGAAATTACTTTCACGGATTGAACTTTTTTTTTTTTTTTATGTTTTATGGCCTTTTGTCAAAAATAACCGATTTTTATAATGGGAAAATGCAATATATGGAATATTTCAACAAAAAAATAATAGGTTGCAGAGTGGAATATTTCATGTTAAAGTTAAAGTACCAATGATTGTCACATACACACACTACACTGCCAAAAAGTCAGCGTTCAAAAACGAGGAAAAAAAATACAAAAATGAGGGGTATTTTATTTGAACTAAGCAAAATTATCTGCCAATAGAACAAGAAAATTTGGCTTGTCAAGACTTTCCAAAACAAGTCAAATTAGCTAACCTCAATGAACCCAAAAATACCTTCAAATAAGTACATTCTCACTAATAACAAGTGCACTTTTCTTGGTAGAAAAAAAAAGACCTTTTTGCTGAATATGTTGAAAAATATTCTTAAATTAAGTAAATGCTAGTGCCATTATCTTGACATAATGATATGCGCTCGGCATCATTATTTTTTTTTTCATGCTTGAAATAAGAAATTATTACTTTAAAAAAGTAGTTTTATACTTGTGAGTGTTGATGACACAGTTTTACATCAGTTGATATTCTAGTTTCAAGCATGTTTTACTCAATATAGGTCATCAAATCTCAGCCACAAGCTGTAATATCTTACTGAGATCATTTAGGACCAAAACCTTTAAAACAAGTAAAACACTCTAACATAAAATCTGCTTAGTGAGAAGAATGATCTTATCAGACAGAAAATAAGCAAATATCACCCTTATTTGAGATATTTCATCTTACTTAGATTTCAGTTTTTGCAGTGTAGGTGTGGTGAAATTTGTTCTCTGCATTTGACCCATCCCCCTTGTCCCACCCCCTGGGAGGTGAGGGGAGCAGTGAGCAGCAGCAGTGGCCGCGCCCGGGAATGATTTTTGGTGATTCAACCCCCAACTCCAACCCTTGATGCTGAGTGCCAAGCAGGGAAGTAATGGCTCCCATTTTTATAGTCTTTGGTATGACTCGGCCGGGGTTTGAACTCACAACCTACCCATCTCAGGGCAGACACTCTAAAAATGCAATATATGGAATATTTAAAAAAAAAAAAAAAAAAAAAAGGTTACAGAGTGGAATATTTGATGTTGTACAGTTCCAACTTTGAATAGGTCAATCATTCAGGACAACATTGGTTTTTGATCCAGTAGAGATGTAAACAAAAACAAGAAAGCCCTCCAGCAGGCTTAGTTGAGGTTATTCTATTCTATACAGTGCATCCGGAAAGTATTCACAGCACTTCATATTTTGCTATGTCACAGGTTTCTTCTTAAAATGGAATACACTCCTATTTGCCCTCAAAATTCTACAGACAATACCCCCATAATGACAATGTAAAAAGTTAATTCTTTAAATTTTGCCAATTTCCATCCGTCCATCTTCTTCCGCGTATCCGAGCTCGGGTCGCGGGGGCAGCAGCCTAAGCAGGGAAGCCCAGACTTCCCTCTCCCCGGCCACTTGGTCCAGCTCTTCCCGGGGGATCCCGAGGCGTTCCCAGGCCAGCCGGGAGACATAGTCTTCCCAACGTGTCCTGGGTCTTCCCCGTGGCCTCCTACCGGTCGGACGTGCCCGAAACACCTCCCTAGGGAGGCGTTCGGGTGGTATCCTGACCAGATGCCCGAACCACCTCATCTGGCAATTTACTAAAAATAAAAAAATGCCTTGTACATAAGTATTCACAGCCTTTCCGCAATACTTTGTTGGTGCACCTTTGACAGAATTACAGCCTCGAGTCTTTTTGAATATGACGCCCTCGGCTTGACACACCTATCTTTGGGCAGTGTTAGAATAATTGTTTCTAAGTTATCACAAAAACTTTGTGTTACATTGAGTGCCCGGTGAGGAGCAAAAGCTGTCTTTGAAACCTACCAAGAGGAAGGCTCGTAAAACTCCACTGTGTAGGGGGGGAAGCAACATGAAGGTGTTCTGTTTCTTTCACGTATTGTAATCAAACAGAAAGATATTGTCTGACCCAAGAACTACAAAAGCGAAGAGGAAGCAGGACCACAACCTCTTTTTCAACTGTTTTACGAACCTCTTTTTGGAACTGTTTTACGGCCTTTTCTGTGAACTGTTTACAAAATTTTCTTTTGAACTGTTGTAATCAAAGGCGATGGCTGTTTACGACCTCGTACCTTAGAAACAGTTGTTGCCATGTGCTGAGAGAAAGTCCAAATAAAGGAGGATGCGTACAATCTTTCGCCAGAGCGTGCTGGAGCCTGTGCAAGAGTACAGTGTCCCGGCGTCTCTTCTCAAATTGAGCCAAATTTAATTCCGTCTCTGTTTAATTCCTTGCTTCTTGTCTTGTTTAATAGATGTCATCAGTGTTTGAACCTGACAGGCAGTTTGGCCCATTCCTCTTTGCAGCACCTCTCGAGCTGCGTCATGTCGGATGAGAAGCGTTGGCTTTCATCCAGGGTGTCTCTGCGCAATGCTGCGTTCGTATTTCCCTCTATCCTGACTAGTCTCAGTTCCCGCCGCTGAAAAGCATCCCCACAGCCTGATGCCGCCACCGTGCTTCACTGTAGGGATGGTATTAGACGAGCGGTGCCTGCTTTCCTCCAAACATGACGCCAAAGACGTCAATGTTTGTCTCGTCAGACCAGAGAATTTAGTTTGTCATGGTCTGAGAGTCTTTCAGGTGCATTTTGGCAAACATTTAAAAAAGAAATAGCTTCCATCTGTGAATACTTTCTTACTTGCACGGACCTGGAGGGGGCGTGCCTGTTGTCCGGCTGGAAATCGGGAGAAATTCGGGAGAATGGTTGCACTGAAATTCGGGAGTCTCACGGAAAATTCGGGAGGGTTGGCAAGTATGTTTTACGGACACAATTTCTATTGAAACTATTCACAATGTTTATTATTGTTATAATTATTATTATTATTATTGTTCCAGCAGCTAAATGGCCTTTTTGAAGGCTTTAAGATGCTGGGAAATGTGCGATTGGCATGTCCATCATGACAGAACGGACAAAAACTCAAGACACATTTTTGGGGGTTTTCCTGATTTTCTTTGTTTCGTGTTTGGACACCGATGGCAAGACGTGACTTCATATTGTCCGCAACATATGAGCGAGTCTCTCTTTAAATCCATCCTCCAAATACGAAGCAATCCCCCTCTAAACCCCCGGCTAACAATGCGGATCCACATCTCATTTTATGCAGCCCAAAATCTGATTTGTGTGGGAGAAAAGGAAGGAGGCGAGATTAAGCCAATCTCTCACCTGCGCACAAAACTGCCCAGATTAGCGTTGAATTAAGTGGCGGTGTGTCCGAGAGGGGATTATGGTGCAGATGTTTACTCACACACCTGCCAGCTGCTCCAGTGGGACGAGGGAGGCGGACGACATGGACGCGCTGGTGAGGCTGGAGAGACAAAAGTTTCCCTTCAGCATTGAAGACATCTTGAGGAAATATCCTCACGCTTACCAGGACTTTGCACTCAAGGAAGAGACGTCTTGTGTCCATCAGGCGTGTTCGTGTTGCTGCTGCTGCCTCTGCTCGCGCTGTGGAGACCTCGTCCACCATGAAGGTAACGCCTCCTCCTGTCCTGTCATATACACCATCTTTGACTAATGTTGTCCTGTCATTTAGAGGATCTTTAACTGGTGTTTTTGCAAGCGATCCTTAAAAACAGCAGTTCTCCTGTTATAGAGGATCTTTGACAAGCATTTTTCTTGTAGATCCCCAAAAACAACAGAACTCTCCCTTCATATAGAGCAGGGGTCACCAACGCGGTGCCCGCGGGCACCAGGTAGCCCGTAAGGACCAGATGAGTAGCCCGCTGGCCTGTTCTAATAATAGCTCAAATAGCAGCCTCTATTTTTTAAATTTTATTTATTTACTAGCAAGCTGGTCTCGCTTTGCCCGACATTTTTAATTCTAAGAGAGACAAAACTCAAATAGAATTTGAAAATCCAAGAAAATATTTTAAAGACTTGGTCTTCACTTGTTTAAATAAATTCATTCATTTTTTTACTTTGCTTCTTATAACTTTTAGAAAGACAATTTTAGAGAAAAAATACAACCTTAAAAATGATTTTAGGATTTTTAAACACATATACCTTTTTACCTTTTAAATTCCTTCCTCTTCTTTCCTGACAATGTAAATCAATGTTCAAGTACTTCTTTTTTTTTATTGTAAAGAATAATAAATCCATTTTAATTTAATTCTTCATTTTAGCTTTTGTTTTTTCGACAAAGAATATTTGTGAAATATTTCTTCAAACTTATTATGATTAAAATTCAAAAAAATTATTCTGGCAAATCTAGAAAATCTGTAGAATCAAATTTAAATCTTATTTCAAAGTCTTTTGAATTTCTTTTAAAATTTTTGTTCTGGAAAATCTAGAAGAAATAATGATTTGTCTTTGTTAGAAATATAGCTTGGTCCAATTTGTTATATATTCTAACAAAGTGCAGATTGGATTTTAACCTATTTAAAACATGTCATCAAAATTCTAAAATTAATCTTCATCAGGAAAAATTACTAATGATGTTCCATAAATTCTTTTTTTAATTTTTTCAAAAAGATTCGAATTAGCTAGTTTTTCTCTTCTTTTTTTCGGTTGAATTTTGAATTTTAAAGAGTCGAAATTGAAGATAAACTATGTTTCAAAATTTAATTGTCATTTTTTTCGGGTTTTCTCCTCTTTTAAACCGTTCAATTAAGTGTAAATATCATTAATTATTAATAATAACATAGAGTTAAAGGTAAATTGAGCAAATTGTATCAAACTGGTAGCCCTTCGCATTAATCAGTACCCAAGAAGTAGCTCTTGGTTTCAAAAAGGTTGGTGACCCCTGATATAGAGGATCTTTGACTAGTAATTTTGCAAGAGAGCTTTAAAAAAAAGAAAAGAAAAAAAGAAGCAGTTCTTCTATTATAGAGGATCTTTGACAATCATGTTATCTAGTAGATCCTTAAACACAGCAGAGCTCTCCTGTCATATAGAGGATCTTTGACTAGTGTTTTGCTAGTAGATCCTTCAAAACAACAAAACTCTCCTTTCATATAGATGATCCTTAAAAATAGCAGTTCACCTATTATAGAGGATCTTTGACAATATTTTTTTCTAGTAGATCCTTAAACACAGCAAAGCTCTCCTGTCATATAGAGGATCTTTGACTAGTGTTTTTCTAGTAGATTCCTAAAAACAACAGAACTCTCCCTTCATATAGAGGACATTTGACAAGTCATTTTGCAAGAGATCCTTAAAAAGAGCAGTCCTCCTATTATAGAGGATCTTTGACAATCATTTTTTTCTAATAGATCCTTAAAAACAGCAGAGCTCTCTGTCATATAGAGGATCTTTGACTAGTGTTGTTGCAATACCTCCCTAAAAACAGCAGTTCTCCTGTTATAGAGGATCTTTGACAAGCATGGTTCTAGTAGATCCCTAAAAACAACAGAACTCTCCCTTCATATAGAGGATCTTTGACTAGTAATTTTGCAAGAGAGCTTAAAAAAAAGCAGCTCTATTATAGAGGATCTTTGACAAGCATTCTTCTAGTAGATCCCTAAAAACAACAGAACTCTCCTTTTATATAGAGGATCTTTGACTAGTAATTTTGCAAGAGAGCTTTAAAAACAGCAGTTCTTCTATTATAGAGGATCTTTGACAATATTTTTTTCTAGTAGATCCTTAAACACAGCAGAGCTCTCCTGTCATATAGAGGATCTTTGACTAGTGTTTTTCTAGTAGATCCCTAAAAACAACAGAACTCTCCTTTCATATAGAGGATCCTTGACTAGTCATTTTGCAAGAGATCCTTAAAAAAAGAAGTCCTCCTATTATAGAGGATCTTTGACAATCATTTTTTTTCTAGTAGATCCTTAAACACAGCATAGCTCTCCTGTCATATAGAGGATCTTTGACTGGTGTTTTTGCAATGCATCCCTAAAAACAGCAGTTCTCCTGTTATAGAGGATCTTTGACAAGCATTTTTCTTGTAGATCCCCAAAAACAACAGAACTCTCTCTTCATATAGAGGATCTTTGACTAGTAATTTTGCAAGAGAGCTTTAAAAAAGAAAGAAAAAAGAAGCAGTTCTTCTATTATAGAGGATCTTTGACAATCATTTTTTCTAGTAGATCCTTAAACACAGCAGAGCTCTCCTGTCATAAAGAGGATCTTTGACTAGTGTGTTTCTAGTAGATCCCTAAAAACAACAAAACTCTCCTTTCATATAGAGCAGGCCTGGGCAATTATTTTGACTCGGGGGCCACATTTAGAGGAAAAAATGTGTCTGGGGGCCGGTATATCTATTTTTAGGAACACTAATACAAAACCTGACAATAATGTCTGATTGAATGCTAAAAACGTTACGACAGACCGCCTGAAAAAACGTAATGGAATTGTACATTTTTGTATGAACGATAAAACACTGAATATTGACAACAATATTTTGACATATTTTACAATCAAGTGGGACGCAACAAAAATGCAACAAACAGTGAAATATGAACACGAAGGGTACAAAAAAAAACACACCTACAATCTGATATATCTGATATTTGCTGAATTCCCCCCAGGGATCAATAAAGTACTTTCTATTCTATTCTATTCTATTCTATATATCACTAAGCTTTAGAACTTTGTTGTGAAAATCTCCTTCCGCGTCTGTGGAAACGCTTCCCGCCCACACTGCTTGGTGCCTTGTCTGGGCTGCTGTGACGTAGATGACCATAGTACCGGTAACTAATTAGATGACCATAGTAACTAATTAGATGACCATAGTAACTAGTTAGATTACCATAGTAACTGGTATATCATCCATAAGCGCAGATTCCAACCATTGAAATACTTTGTATAGTCAAAGACTTATGGTCATTAGAAAACATGAGTGCACATCATAATGGCAGCTACACTTTACATCTTAAACATCTAAAAAAATTATTTGGGAATGTCCGGCGGGCCAGATTGAAAAGCTCAACGGGCCGCATGTGGCCCCCGGGCCTTAATTTGCCCAGGTCTGATATAGAGGATCCTTAAAAAGAGCAGTTCGCCTACTATAGAGGATCTTTGACAATATTTTTTCTAGTAGATCCTTAAACACAGCAAAGCTCTCATGTATAGAGTATCTTTGACTTGCGTTTTTTTGCAGTAAATCCTTAAGACAGCAGACCTCCCCTGTTATATAGAGGATCTTTGACTAGCATTGTTGTAGTAGCGTCCTAAAAGCTGTCATATAAAGAAGCTTTGAGTACTGTTTTTGCAGGAGTTCAATAAAAACAGAACAGTGTTTTTAGGTCATATACTGTAGAGCAGCGTTTCCTAACCATGGGTCAGAGGCGGCAAAAAATACCTGTTTTATTAGCTGTGGTCCGTATGGGTTGCAGCGATACTCAGGTAGGTAGGTCTTTATTGTCATTGCACAAGTACAACAAAACTTTGTTTCGCAGCGGTACTCAGTTGTAATATACATTTCCACCACATGTGGCAGTAATGACAATATCAAACAAAAAGGAAATCTGAAGTCAGGGAAGTTTGTTAAGCGCAAAGATTATGACCAGTGGTGAAGCTGTGTTTTCATTTGCACTTCAATTGTATCGACAGTTTATTTAAGAAACATATACATTATTATTATTATTACTTTAGTTCGAATTTATTTATTTTAGACCTGCATAATTGTATGTACATTTATTTTTCATCACTTTTTGAGTCCCTTCTCTTGCAGTATATTTGGTTAGTATTTATTTTTGTAATCAGCCTGACCTGAGCCTTTTTATTATTTCTGATTAACACACGGTTTCATATCATTTGACATTGTTGATCCTGTTAGTAGATTAAATAAAACTATTGAATGCGATTGAAATCAAGAATAAAATGACTAAGTCAGTGTTAATGCTTTAGTGGGCCCCGGGTCCCTCTGTAGTGGAAAAGTTAACCTCCGAGATCATAAAGAACCCCCTGATATAGAGGGTCTTTGACTAGAATTATTGCAATAGATCATTAAAAACAGCACAGTGCTCCTATTATTTAGAGCAGGGGTGTCAAACTTGTTTTCATTGAGGGCCACATGGCAGTTATGGTTGCCCTCAGAGGGCCGCTTTTAACAATGAGTAATATATGAATATACATGTGTGTGTGTGTGTATATATATATATATATATATATATATATATATATATATATATATATATATATATATATATATATATATATATATATATATATATATATATATATATATATATATATATATATATATATATATATATATAATACATTAACAATATATACAGTATATATTTTTTTACATAAGCTGCAAAAAAAATATTAAAATGTTACTTTAAAAACTGGCAGCTCAGTCACCAGAATTTTACAGTAAAAGCAGTGTTTTTTTTTACAGCATATAAAACAATTTAATGAATGGAAGGAAAAACAATACCACTGTTTTTAGTGGTAAAATGGCCTTTTTTTTTTTTTTTTTAACAGTAAAATCTTGTTGTTTGAATGTTTTTTTTGTTTGTTTTTTAATGTTTTAGTGTCTTACTGTATATGTAAAAACAGTACCAAAGTTGATTTTAGGGTAAAAAAAAAAAACTCAGTTGGCGGAATTTAACCGTAAAATCTATTATCCATTTTACACTCTACAATTTGATTGATATTTGTTTTGAAATCATCAGTCAAGCAGATACTTACGTACAGTATTTATCTTTATTTTAACAACAAATAATTTTGGAATACATGATAATATAATATTTTGATAATATTGAATTTTAAAAACATATGCAATTGCATGCAGTACATGATTTTTAATGTCAAAAGGGAAAAAACTAATATATTTAGTAAGAAAAGATTAAGCATTTTATTAACGCATATTATTTCCAGGCTTTCGCGGGCCACATAAAACAATGTGACGGGCCAGATTTGGCCCCCGGGCCTTGAGTTTGACACCTGTGATTTAGAGGATCTGTGTCTAAATCCTTAAAAAGAGCAGTGTTCTCCTGACATATAGCAAATCTCTGACCAGCATTTTTGCTGTAGATCATCAAAAACAGCAGATAATTCCTGTCATGTAGAATATTTTGGCTGTGAGTGTAAACATGGATTTACTTTATTACTTTGTTTTTGACTAATATTCAGTAAAGTAACATTTTATAAGATAAAACAAATTAACAGTGAAAGTCCAGAGCATGTGTCCTCCAGGACGACTGATTTAAATCTTTTAAGTTATTCCGCACGTTTTCCCTCCCAGCAGGGTGTTGTCGCTATGGATGGAACAACGCAGCGGCACACTCGGACGCGAGCGCGCTAGAAGAGGCTGGCCTAGAAGACACATCACCTGTTGAGGCGCAGAGGAGGACCAGGCGACACCGCACCATCTTCACGGAGGAGCAGCTGGACGCGCTGGAGGAGCTCTTCCTGCAGAACCAGTACCCGGACGTCAACACGCGGGAGAAACTAGCACAGCGCACTCACCTGAGAGAGGAAAGGGTTGAGGTAAGTCGACTAAATAGTAATAAGGGGTTGGAGTTTAGTAGAATGAGAAGCAATGTACCGTATTTTATAACCTTTTTTTTAATTAAATGTTTATTTGCGGTGTTGCTTGAAAAAAAAACATATTTTTAAAAGATTAAGTGCTCTAAAATGATGGCAAAATACAGAATTATTGTGGAAAAATGTATGATATTGTCATGAGAACTGTAGTGTTCAGTAGAGCAGTGTTTCTTAACCATAGGGCCGTTGTTGGGCCGCCAAAAATATATTTTTCTTAGCTGTGGTCCGTAAGTGCTGCAGCGGTACTCAATTGTAATACACTTTTCCACCACTTGTGGCAGTAATGACAATCTCAAACAAAAAGAGGAAGTCTGGAACTTAAGTCATTGAGAAGTTTCTTAAGTGCAAAAATTATGACTAAAGTGGTGAAGCTGTATTTATATTTGCACTTAAATGTTATCGACATATTCATTATTAATTTAGTTTGTTTATTTTAGCACGACATGATTGTATGTACATTTATTTTTCATTCGTTTTTATGAGTCTATCTCCATCCGTCCATTTTCCACCGTATATTGTAGCGTCCCGGAAGAGTTCAGTTAGTGCTGCAAGGGGTTCTGGGTATTTGTTCTGTTGTGTTTATGTTGTGTTACGGTGCGAATGTTCTCCCAAAATGTGTTTGTCATTCTCGTTTGGTGTGGGTTCACAGTGTGGCGCATATTTGTAACAGTGTTAAAGTTGTTTGTACGGGCACCCTCAGTGTGACCTGTATGGCTGTTGACCAAGTATGTCTTGTGTTCACTTGTATGTGTGAAAAGCCATAGATATTATGTGATAGGGCCGGCACGCAAAGGCAGTGCCTTTAAGGTTTATTGGCGCTCTGTACTTCTCCCTACGTCCGTGTCCACAGCGGCGTTTTAAAAAAGTCATAAATTTTACTTTTTGAAACCGATACCGATAATTTTGAAACCGATACCGATCATTTCCGATATTACATTTTAAAGCATTTATCGGACTGCCGATATTATCGGAAATCCCTAATAATAACACATGGTTTCATAGCATTTCACAAGGTTGTAAAGTGTAAGTAGGTGAGAAATAATGATTAAATATGATTAAATCAAGAGTAAGATTACTAATTCAGTGTTAATGTTTGAGTGGGCCCAGAAAAGTTGGGCCCAGAGGTCAAAAAGGTTAAGAAGCCCTGCCGTAGACCATGACTGTAAAGAAAATGTAATCAATTTATGTTTTTTCCTCTGTAGGTTTGGTTCAAAAACCGGAGAGCCAAGTGGCGGCGCCAGAGAAGACTCTCGTTTAATTTGGGGAATGTGGAAAATTAAAATGTATAAGCATCCTGTGTAGCGAAATCATTTTTAATGTTTTGTACCATTCAAACTGTATTTTGTGTGTGAGTCAAATTAAGTTTTGGTGTCAATTCATAAAATTGTTTGTACTATGTGTCAGGAAAATTTGTTTTTGTGTGAACTACTACTAATACTATTCAGTCATGCCCACTGTTTTCATTGAGAAAAGCTGTAAAATATTTAATATAATATCAATATGTTGCCAATGTGTCTGATCCCAAAGCCAGAGTTAGTCTCAGCCCACAGAAATTCCATCCATTTACCTCCGCTTATCCGAGGTGGGGTTGCGGGGGCAGCAGCCTAAGCAGAGAAGCCCATACTTCCCTCACCCCAGCCACTTCGTCCAGCTCCTCACAGGGGATCCCGAGGCGTTCCCTGGCCAGCCGGGAGACATAGTCTTCCCAACGTGTCCTGGGTCTTCCCCGTGGCCTCCTGCCGGTCGGACGTGCCCTAAACACCTCCCTAGGGTGGCATCCTGACCAGATGCCCGAACCACCTCATCTGGCTTCTCTCAATGTGGAGGAGCAGCGGCTTTACTCTGAGTTCCTCCCGGATGACAGAGCTTCTCACCCTATCTCTAAGGGAGAGACCCGCCACCCGGCGGAGGAAACTCATTTCGGCCGCTTGTACCCGTGATCTTGTCCTTTCGGTCATAACCCAAAGCTCATGACCATAGGTGAGGATGGGAACGTAGATCGACCGGTAAATTGAGAGCTTTGCCTTCCGGCTCAGCTCCTTCTTCACCACAACGGATCGATACAGCGTCCGCATTACTGAAGACGCCGCACCGATCCGCCTGACGATCTCACCATCCACTCTTCCCTCACTCGTGAACAAGACTCCTAGGTACTTGAACTCCTCCACTTGGAGCAAGATCTCCTGCCCAACCCGGAGATGGCACTCCGCCCTTTCCCGGGCGAGCACCATGGGCTCGGACTTGGAGGTGCTGATTCCCATCCCGGTCGCTTCACACTCGGCTGCAAACTGATCCAGTGAGAGCTGAAGATCCTGGCCAGATGAAGCCACCAGGACCACATCATCTGCAAAAAGCAGAGACCTAATCCTGCAGCCACCAAACCGGATCTCCTCAACGCCCTGACTGCGCCTAGAAATTCTGTCCATAAAAGTTATGAACAGAATCGGTGACAAAGGGCAGCCTTGGCGGAGTCCAACCCTCACTGGAAATGGGTCCGACTTACTGCCGGCAAAGCGGACCAAGCTCTGACACTGATCATACAGGGAGCGGACCGCCACAATCAGACAGTCCGATACCCCATACTCTCTGAGCACTCCCCACAGGACTTCCCGGGGGACACGGTCGAATGCGTTCTCCAAGTCCACAAAGCACATGTAGAATGGTTGGGCAAACTCCCATGCACCCTCAAGGACCCTGCCGAGAATATAGAGCTGGTCTACCTTTCCCCGACCAGGACGAAAACCACACTGTTCCTCCTGAATCCGAGGTTCGACTATCCGGCGTAGCCTCCTCTCCAGTACACCTGAATAGACCTTACTGGGAAGGCTGAGGAGTGTGATCCCACGATAGTTGGAACACACCCTCCGGTTCCCCTTCTTTAAGAGAGGAACCACCACCCCGGTCTGCCAATCCAGAGGCCCCGATGTCCATGCGATGTTGCAGAGTCTTGTCAACCAAGACAGCCCCACAGCATCCAGAGCCTTAAGGATCTCATCCACCCCCGGGGCTTTGCCACCGAGGAGCTTTTTAACTACCTCGGCAACCTCAGCCCCAGAAATAGGAGAGCCCACCACAGATTTCCCAGGCACTGCTTCCTCATAGATGTGTTGGTGGGATTGAGGAGGTCTTCGAAGTATTCCCTCCACCGATCCACAACAGCCGCAGTAGAGGTCAGCAGAACACCATCCTCACCATACATGGTGTTGACAGTGCACTGCTTACCCCTACTCTCTGAGCACTCCCCACAGGACTTCCCGGGTATACAGTCGAATGCCTTCTTCAAGTCTACAAACCTACTCAGTGGCTTAGTGGTTAGCGTGTCCGCCCTGAGATTGGTAGGTTGTGAGATCAAACCCCGGCCGAGTCATACCAAAGACTATAAAAATGGGACCCATTACCTCCCTGCTTGGCACTCAGCATCAAAGGTTGGAATTGGGGGTTAAATCACCAGAAATGATTCCCGGGTGCGGCACCGCTGCTGTTCACTGCTCGCCTCACCTCCCAGGGGGTGGAACAAGGTGATGGGTCAAATGCAGAGGACAAATTTCACCACACCTAGTGTGTGTGTGACAATCATTGGTACTTTAACTTTAACAAAGCACATGTTGACTGGTTGGGCAAACTACCATAGTCCCTGCCGAGAGTATAGAGCTGGTCTACCGTTCCCACAGAAATTAACAAGTCAAAATAGCATTTGCAAATTTCAGTGTTGATTACAAAGGACGCCACACGTAATTTGCAGCCGTTCCATTATTGGCCTGTTGGGGGCAGTCGCGTGCCATTGTTATTTCTAAAAAGAAGAAGACGTGACGCAATGGCTGCCTAACGTTGTGTTTACTCTTCTATTCCGAACTGCCCGTTGTCGCCTCCGAATGGACACGGACGTGTTCTGTATTCAGTCAAAAACGGGTAAAATCGGCGTCAATTTTAAGTGTACTCCTTTAAGATTCCATTTTTGTTTCCACTAAGTCGTCGTCAGAGAAAAGTTCGACGTTAGCCGTTAGCTAAGCAGCTCCGGGCCACAATGGAAGGCAGCGCCAGTGTGAGGAGAGCACTGTCCGGGACCCTCGTCCCCGCGGCTGTCACCACCGTCGCCCTGAGACAAGAGCCTCAAGAGACGGACGCTGGGAAGCCCAAGAGAAATGTTCTCATCGAAGAGGATTATATTGAGGTACCGTAAACATCCGAATTATGTTTTTAAAGGCGTTCGAAAGGGGGCGGTGCTAATACCCGGAAGTAATCCACATTGTTATATTTGTTTACACCTTTCTTTACTTTTTCTTTTCTTTCTTTAGTTTATTTCGAACATGAACACACTTACAGTATAATACATCACGTAATTTCATATAATTTCACTTTACATCATTTCCGAAAAGGAGTAGGAAGAAGCAAAGCTTATTTAATCCTACCCCTTTCCCACTTCAGAGCGTTTACAATTATATAGAATCATTTACTGACCTTTTTATATAATAAAATAACATCTGTGAATTAGTATACACAACAGTTTTGTAATATGTAATTCATTAATTCAGTCATTATTAACATACTGAGATGAAGAATATCTTATTTTCAATAAGGTTGAAAGTATTTCTTATAATTCTTCTTCTTTGTACTTTGTAAGCACTATTATTTTGAACAACCTCTTAAACTGGATCATATCAGTACAATGTTTAACTTCTTTACTTAATCCATTCCATAATTGAATTCCACATACTGATATGCTAAAGGTTCTAAGTCAGTGGTTCTTAACCTTGTTGGAGGTACCGAACCCCACCAGTTTCATATGCGCATTCACCGAACCCTTCTTTAGTGAAAAATAAAAATAATTTTTTTTTCACATTCAAGACAAAGTTATATGTTTTTGGTAACACTTTTGCATGGGGAACATATTCTAAGTAACAAAGACTTAATTTAGAGTTATTTGGTTAGGGTCAGGGTTAGAGGGTTAGGGCCAGGGTATAATAAGGCCATGCCGAATAAGGCATTAATAAGTACTTAATAATGACTAGTTAAGAGCCAATATGTTACTAATTTGCATGTTAATAAGCAACTAATTAATGGTGAATATGTTCTCCATACTAAAGTGTTACCATGTTTTTTTTACTGGTGCATAAAATGAACCGTGCATGAACATCACCTTGTTCAAACAACAAAACCAACACAGTGCATAAACTCACAACAAATTACACACCTGCAAATCAGTCTGACTTCTGCTGTTCCCGTATCCGTAATACGCCGATAGGGAGAAGTTTGTATTTACACGATGAGTCGGGTGTGTTTTGACCTCCGCCGAACCCGAGGCCGACTCACCGAACCCCTAGGGTTCAATCGAACCCAGGTTAAGAACCACTGTTCTAAGTGTTGTACGTGCATACAAATGTTTTAAATTATATTTTCCTCTAAGGTTATATTTCTCCTCTTTAGTTGAGAAGAATTGTTGTACATTCTTTGGTAGCAGGTTATAGTTTGCTTTGTACATCATTTTAGCTGTTTGCAATTTTACCCAATCACCAAACTTTAATATTTTTGAGTCAATAAAATAAGAGTTTGTATGTTCTCTATATCCAACATTATGTATTATTCTAACTGATCTTTTTTGTAACATGGTTAGCGAATGTAGCGCACATTTGTAGTTATTTCCCCCAAATTTCTACACAATAATTCAGATATGGTAACACTAGCGAGCAGTAGAGAATATGTAGGGATTTTTGGCCCAGGACGTATTTTGCTTTATTCATTATTGAAATATTTTTTGCCACCTTATGTTGTATGTTTTGTATATGAGATTTCCAGTTCATTTGATCATCTATTAATACATCCGTTTTATTGATTGATTGATTGCAACTTTTATTAGTAGATAGCACAGTACAGTACATATTCCGTACAATTGACCACTAAATGGTAACACCCGAATAAGTTTTTCAACTTGTTTAAGTCGGGGTCCACGTTAATCAATTCATGGTTGCCCTATTACAGGGTGAAACTCCTTTGTTTTAATCCTTCAAATACCCCCTTTTTAACAGAGCTTGGAGAAGATCATTCAGAGGGACTTCTTTCCAGATGTAACAAAACTACAGGCCCAGAAGGACTACCTTGATGCGGAGGAAAGTGGAGACTTGGAGAGGATGAGAGAGATATCTATTCGTTATGGGAATTCTTTGTCGAAAAACACACCGCGATCCTCCGCACCCTGTGAGTAATAAATAATTATTTGCGTGCTATATATATAAGATGACACCTTACCTTAGGGCTGGGCAATAAAACAATTATCTATGTATATCGCGATAGACACGTAATGGGTATCAATAATATATGTGTTCAATAAAAGGTTTGTTAATTGTTTTTCGTTTGACGAAAGAGGAAGACAAAACATAAGTTGCGAAGCAAGGTTGGTTGCATGAACAGAGGTACTCGCTCTCTGGTAACCTAGCAACTCAGGAAGTGGGAGTAACTCTCCTATTGTTGTCTCGCGGAGAAGAGAAACTGAAAATGAGTACTGCAAAGAAATTGTAAATAAAACATTAATAGTCACTTTGATGTATAGTGATTTTTGGGGGTTTAAAAAAAACGGACTATAGTAGTCTATAAATTATGCAGGACGCTCGTCCCCACCAACTCCGGCAATACCGGATCACCGTCGCAGCGCTCACACTTTAGAGCACAGCTGGCATGAAACCTGCAGAAAATATTTATTCTGAGGTTTATCCTTTTGTTCTATTTTGATACACTTTATTAGGCATTTCTTATGTACCGGTATTCATAATGTTTGCACTTCCACTTTAATAGGTTATTGTTAAGTGTTCAATTTGATTTTACAATTTTGTTTTAATTGATTGAGTGTTTTCCATGGTTGTGTTCACATTTCCTTCTGCCTTGATCGCTGAGGGGATTATAATCAGAGGAAGGCTACATTTTAAGTAAAAATATTTAAATGTAATATTTTTCTTTTGGTCTATTTTTCGGATGAATAACAAAACTTATATTGTGATACAGTTTTCAGCCATATCACCCAGCCCAGCCCAGCCCAACCTTACCCTGCCCCATACTGATATTTGATTTTGCTTTATTAGACGTGACGCCAGCTAGCTTTGAAACACCAGTGGGCAACGTCGGATCTCCAACCATGTCTCAGACCAGTAGAGGTGTGGACGGTGGTAAGTCACTTGCTTTTCTGCTGCCCCTTTGGAAGAGAATGGATGCTTAGCTGCTCCAAACACTTACACGTCGATGTCTGTGGATGTGTGTTGACTAGAAAGCACTATGGCTGACAAGAGAGAGGAAAACCAGCTACCCTCGCTGGATCGCTTCCTTGCCAAAAATACCAGCGAAGATAACGCGTCATTTGAACAGATAATGGACCTGGCAGAGGATAAGGAGAAGATGAAGCACTCTTGGTTGTATGAAGCTGAAGCAGAATTCAAAGAGGTAGACGAGCTACAAAGGCATTCATTTAACCATGTTTATCACCATTGTTTAATTAATACAATGAGTCTTTTTTTTTTTTCTTCTCCTCTAGCGTCATGAGCAGAATCTGGCCTTACCGCCGACAGAGAAGGCCGCGCTTGAATGTGTCAAAGCCGGGCTGGAGACGTGGGAATATAAAGCCAAGAATGCCCTGATGTATTATCCAGAGGGTAGGACGATAATGAGACTGATCAAGTAAACAATAACAACAGTGGAACCTTTGTGTTATCATTAGTTATTAGTAGCAAAATGTTGGCTTTTTCTCGTTAAATTATGCCTTTTTGCTCCATTTATTCATTTTTATTTTATTTCTACAATGTGCCACAGGCCCAAAAAAGCCATAGTCCGCAAATAGTTTCCTAGTTTTCCTATTTCATCGGGAAGGAGAAGTATTACCTAGAGTGTTTTAAGTATTTTTAGCACCATTCATAGTCAAAGACTAGGCTACGTGCTTGTGAAGTTGTTCTGCACGCTTCCACACCTCTCCTTTTGGTGTTCATGCAAAGTCCCCAGGCTTGTGGAAGTGCGCTGCATGTCTGCATCTCTGCCTACAAGCGGGTGTTTTAATGCTTAAGAAAATGCACGTCGCAAGAAACAGTTCCTGTCTTTGACTGGTACTGCCTACCAAGTGGACATTTTGAGCGGAGCTAGGATGCATACCTCCACCTAACATCCATTTTCTACCGCTTGTCCCTTACGGGGTCGTGGGGGGTGCTGGAGCCTATTGCAGCTGCCTAACAATTATGGCTTTTTATTAATTGAAAAATGTTTCTCTTCCAAAATCAGGTGTCAAAGATGACGACGCCCTCTTTAAGAAACCACGGGAGGTGGTTCACAAGAACACACGTTTCATGGGAGATCCGTTTAGCAAAGCTCTGAATAAAAGCCAGATTAAGGAAGCGGCAGCACTCAATGCACAGGTAAGCCGTGCCAAAAGGTGTCGTTTTAAGGAAGTTGGAAGACTGATGTTAAAAGTTTGTGTGGTCAGTTCAAGCAGGGCAAAGTTGGTCCAGACGGGAAAGAGCTGATCCCACACGATTCCCCGTCAGTGAATGGTTACGGCTTTGAAAGAACGCCCTCCCCTGCACCTGGTGGGTTTTTAAATCACTAAATTTTTTGCAGTACTTGAAATGACAAACTGTTTAACGAAACTGTTTTGCCGTCCTAGGTGTGGCCGAGTCGCCTCTGATGACATGGGGTGAAATAGAAAGCACGCCTTTTCGCCTGGATGGATCCGACACCCCGTATGCCGAAAGGAACCACGGCCCATCCTTTAAGGTATTAAAAACGTCTAGAATGTTTTCTGAATGCTTCAATGCTGTAAATACTTACTTGTATCGTTATGTTGTTTATTAAAGATCCCAGAACCAGGGAGAAGAGAGCGACTGGGTTTAAAGATGGCCAACGAAGCGGCTGCCAAAAATCGCGCCAAAAAGCAGGAGGCGTTGCGAAAGGTCACAGAGAACCTGGCCAGGTAAATACATCGGACCTTCCGCACCCATCCTACAGTAAAGTAGCAAAGGCATTTATTTCAACAACCTCTTGTACTGTATATTACAGTCTAACACCGAAAGGCTTGAGCCCGGCGCTCACCCCTGCCCTGCAGAGGCTGGTCAACCGGACGTCCAACAAGTACACGGACAAAGCGCTACGAGCCAGCTACACGCCGTCGCCCTCGCACACAATCGCCGGCTGCAAGTCCCCCTTCGGTGGTCCGGCCACTCCCACTGGGACGCCCACGCCGGACAAAACCAAGACGCCGAGCGCACAGGACCTTTCGTCACTCACAGACAATCTGTTGCAGCTTCCCAAGAGGCGGAAAGCGTCAGACTTTTTCTAAAAAAGTTTAAATGGACATTTGTTGACAGTTAAAGGTTCGTTATTTTGCAGCAAGACTGGAAATCATGTATTTATTTTTCAGTTTATTTTGTGGCAGAGGGGTTAGTGCGTGTGCCTCACAATACGAAAGGTCTTGGGTTTGATCCTGCGCTCGGGATCTTTCTGTGTGGAGTTTGCATGTTCTCGCCGTGACTGCGTGGCTTCCCTCCGGGTACTGCAGCTTCCTCTCACCTCCAAAAACATGCACCTGGGGATAGGTTGATTGGCAACACTAAATTGGCCCTAGTGTGTGAATGTGAGTGTGAATGTTGTCTGTCTATCTGTGTTGGCCTTGTGATGAGGTGGCGACTTGTCCAGGGTGTACCCCGCCTTACGCCCGAGTGCAGCTGAGATAGGTTCCAGCACCCCCGCGACCCCGAACTGGACAAGCGGTTGAAAATGGATGGATGGATGGTTGTTAATTTTTCATATAGTGACCCATTAAACAATAGATTCAGCTCTGCCAGAGAGGTACACACATGTTTCTCTTATATGTAAATTAACCTTCTATGTTTCCTTACATTATTAAAAAAACAAAAACATGTTCCACATTAAGTGTCTCTAATAGCTTTTCATAGTGTTTTGAAAGTGCATGTTTTAGTTGCTCAGATACATTTTTGCTCTCTATATTCGCTGCAACAAAGCTATAGTTTTTCAAAACAAAACTACTAATGTGTGTTTTCTTAAACCGGTCGTGGATGAGTTTTGCAGTAAATAACGGTGGTACAAGTACAATATAAATATTGAAGTGGTACTTGATGAAAAATAAGCACTATAGCGGTGCGTTGGCTTTTACAAGTCCCTACATGCAGTCTGCGCCAGCCACTTGCGTTAAATTTTGCAACATACACTATATTGCCAAAAGTATTTGGCCACCTGCCTTTACTCACATATGAACTTGAAGTGCCATCCCGCGGAATTGTCCAAAATGTTTTGGTATCCTGGAGCATTCAAAGTTCCTTTTACTGGAACTAAGGGACCTGAAAAAACAACCCCACACTATAATTCTTCCATCACCAAATTTCACACTCGGCACAATGCAGTCCGAAATTTAGCGTTCTCCTGGCAACCTCCAAACCCAGACTGGTCCATCAGATTGCCAGATGGAAAAGCGTGATTCATCACTCCAGAGAAGGCGTCTCCACTTTTCTAGAGTCCAGTGGCGACCTGCTTTACAACACTGCATCCGACGCTTTGCATTGGACTTGGCGATGTATGGCTTAGATGCAGCTGCTCGGCCATGGAAACCCATTCCATGAAGCTCTACTGTACGTGGGCTAATTGGAATGTCGCATGAAGTTTGGAGCTGTGTAGCAACTGACTGTGCAGAAAGTCTTTGCACTATGCGCTTCAGCATCCGCTGACCCCTCTGTCAGTTTACGTAGCTGACTTGCTGTTGTTCCCAAACTCTTCACTCTTCTTATAATAAAGTTGACTTTGGAATATTTAGGAACGAGGAAATAGTGTCATCCTATGACAGTTCCACGCTGGAAATGACTGAGAGCGGCCCATTCTTTCACAAATGTTTGTAGAAACAGTCTCCATGCCTAAGTGCTTGATTTTATACACCTGATTTTCATCATTTGGATGGGTGTCCAAATACTTTTTGCAATATAGTGTATCTCGCAAGTGCATGTTTTTGGAAGTATTCCCGGCGTCCTAAACTCAGCGTGTGTCCAAAGTATTCTTAATGGTTTGAACTCCGCCCCGACCCACCGCCGCTCGATGTGTTGCATGTTTGGGATTGTTGTGATGGGAAGAGACGGCCATCTTGGATGAGCGCTGGACGACGGCGATCTGTTAACAGTTGAGCTAACGTTAGCTTCCTCCGACTTGAGCGCCCGTAATCCCCCTCCCAGTACTATGTCCTTTGAACGTTACATTCCATCGATAGTCTTTATTTGAGTGGATACGATGGGGGAAAGCGGGCGTTTAATTGGATAAATTGCGAGAGGTCGACGGCGGCGCGTCTCCTCTGTTGTGTATATATGCTTTACATTTCTGGATAAAGGAGTGACTATGAATGGAGGATAAATGTTGCCAAAGGCTGACCGCAGCAGTTTCGTCCTCTTCTCTCTGCTCTTTGGCCTCACATTAGCGGACCCACCACGGCCAGGTAAACGCATTACGGGTTTTATTACCACATTTGGCTCATGCAGAGCGGCCTATACAAGCCGGGGGCTCGAGTGTTTTTTATATCCGCTGCTGCGCATTCGCTGGTCGGCGTTGTTGTGTCGCCTCCGAAGCTCCTAGGAGATTTAAACAAACCTCTCGTTCACGGTCAACTAAAGTCTTTTCTTGGAAATTCACCCCGTGGTTCACTTTTAACCACAGCTTTTTTTATTGATTTGAATAAGCTGGAACGCTATTAAGTAATGATTATCATGTAAAGTGTGTTCATTGGCCTTGTTTACCTTCTACTCATTCTGCAGCGTGTTTACCTAACTGAAATAGCATGTACAAACCCCGTTTCCATATGAGTTGGGAAATTGTGTTAGATGTAAATATAAACGGAATACAATGATTAGCAAATCATTTTCAATCCATATTCAGTTTAATATGCTACAAAGACAACATATTTGATGTTCAAACTGATAAACTTTTTTTTAATTAACTTTAGAATTTGATGCCAGCAACACGTGACAAAGAAGTTGGGAGGGTGGCAATAAATAATGATAAAGTTGAGGAATGCTCATTAAACACTTATTTGGAACATCCCACAGGTGAACAGGCAAATTGGGAACAGGTTCCCAATCGTTTACTGAGTGTTGTTAAAAGGAAAGGCCATGTAACACAGTGGTGAACATGTCCTTTCCCAACTACTTTGGCACATGTTGCAGCCATGAAATTCTAAGTTAATTATTATTTGCAAAAAAAAAATAAAGTTTATGAGTTTGAACATCAAATATCTTGTCTTTGTAGTGCGTTCAATTGAATATGGGTTGAAAAGGATTTGCAAATCATTGTATTCCGTTTTATATTTATATCTAACATAATTTCCCAACTCATATGGAAACGGGATTTGTAGAATAATTCTCCTGCTTGAAAAAGTTTGCATCTTATTTGACTCCTGGTTTAGTCTCAGTATTTAACCCAAAAAAGTGGTAGCCAACCACTGGTCCGGGGACCGTCACCAGTCCGTGACGCATTTGCTACCGGGCCGCACAGAGACATTAAATCAGTGGTTCTTAACCTGGGTTCGATCGAACCCTAGGGGTGAGTCGGCCTCAGGAGGTAAAGACACATCCGACTTATCGTGTAAATAAAAACTTCTCCCTATCGGCGTATTATGGATACTCCCAAACAATGTTCCCTCTAATTTTCCATCTGAATTGCAGGTTGTTTGATTGATCGATTGAAACTTTTACTAGCAGATTGCAAAGGAAGAAAATACATTATATGAAACAGTACAGTTTACACAGTACAGCACATATTCCGTACAATTGACCACTAAATGGTAACACCCGAATAGGTTTTTCAACTTGTTTAAGTCAAGGTCCACGTTAATCAATTCATGGTAATGTGTGTAAGGTGTGTAATTTGTTGTGAGTTCATGCACTGTGTTGGTTTTGTTCTTTGAACAAGGTGATGTTCATGCACGGTTAATTTTGTGCACCAGTAAAAAAAACATAACTTTTTCTTGAATTTGAAAAAAAAAAACATTTTATTTTTCACTAAAGAAGGGTTCGGTGAATGCGCATATGAAACTGGTGGGGTTCGGTACCTCCAACAAGGTTAAGAACCACTGCATTAAATAATTTATAACCGCCCGCTTTTTTCTCCTACTTATCGTTCACCAGTCCCACCAGACACACCAATAAGCTTGTTCATAAATGTATTATAACACTCCTGATAGGAAGTTGCCATTTGCTATATTTGTTACATCTTTGTGGGGACGGCGGTTGGGAGAGTGGCTGTGCCAGCAAACTAAGGGTTCCTGGTTCAATCCCTACCTACTACCAACCTCGTCACGTCCATTGTGTCCTTGAGCAAGACACTTCACACTTGCTACTGATGGGTCGTGGTTAGGGCCTTGCATGGCAGCTCCGGCCATCAGTGTGTGAATGTGTGTGTGATCGTGGAAATAGTGTCAAAGCGCTTTGAGTACCTTGAAGGTAGAAAAGCGCTATACATATATATAAATCACTACATGGTCTAGGGCCGAAGTATATTACTGATATGCTCCCACTATATAAGCCCTCTAGATCACTAAGATCTTCTGAGACCAATCTGTTAGCGGTTCCAAGAGTAAACTCAAATCAAGGGAGAGCATCATTCAGTCACTATGCAACAAATAGCTGGAATAAACTTCCTGAAGATGTCAGACTTTCCCCAACTCTGACTACTTTTAAAACTAGACTGAAGACTTTCATGTTCACCTTAGCTTTCAGCTAAATCTTTCATTTTAATTTTGCTTTTATTTTCTTTCATTTCACTTTGTTGTCTGTGAAGCACTTTGAGTCTGCCTTGTGTATGAAAAGCGCTATACAAATAAAGTTGCCTTGCCTTGCCTACAAGTATAACGCATTTACCATTTACTTTGTTACATGGGACAATGCACATTAATAAACATAATAAATGTAAAGATGCCAAATCGTAGCTAAAAGCTAGGTTCCATCTGCAGTCTGCGGCAGGTTGATGATATAAGATCAGGGCAGATCAGGAACAAAGTGACCATAGTAGTTACAGTGCATTCGGCAGATTAAGATTAAGATTAAAGTATCAATGATTGTCACACACACACTAGATGTGGTGAAATTTGTCCTCTGCATTTGTCCCATCCCCTTGGGGAGCAGTGGGCAGCAGCGGCGCCGCACCCGGGAATCATTTTGGTGATTTAACCCCCAACTCCAACCCTATGTTGCTGAGTGCCAAGCAGGAAGGTTATGGGTCCCATTTTTATAGTCTTTGGTATGACTCGGCTGGGATTTGAACTCCAACCTACCGATCTCAGGGCGGACACTCTAACCACTAGGTGGAGAAGTGCAAAAATTTTGCATATAATAATTGTGCTGAATGAAGAAGTTACACATCTCCTTTGGCCTAGTAAGTTAAAGTGCACATAGTCCTATTACACAAGTAGTTAGCAATAACAGATGTACTTAGGCATGGAAAATTGGACCAAAAAAAGCTAACAGTGTATCTACGTATGAAGTATTGCACAAAATATGAATACATAACTTTGAGAATGGAAATAGAAATCCATAGAAATATACTGTATGGGAGCTAATAGCAAGTATTTTGAGCTTTATTATATATCCATGCTCTTCTCCTTGAATGTGAAGTATCACCCATTAGATAGTGAGTGAAAGCCAAAAGTCTATGGGAGTTTTTTTTGCAAAAGAACAAGGCCAGGGGCTCCCACCAATTGAACGTTATGGTGAGTTTTTTCATGTATTCATTTTTCATGCACTTATTTGCTATATTTATCTGCCACCCGTGGAAGGCCGGTCAGTGAAAATAATGCCTACATTAAACCGGTCCCTGGAGCAGAAAAGGTTGGGGACCCCTGTTATAAACTACAGTACATAAAGGCTACTGTATGTAAATATACACTGCCTGATCACAACATTAGGTAAATCTGCACACTTTGTTGTATACTATGCAGCTTTGACACTATCAAATTATTTTCTGATATAGAAGTTGTAGTTTTAATGGGAGTTTCTAATATTTGTCTTAGCTACATAAGAAAGGCACAATATAAAAAGCACCCATCAGTGTGATTCATTGAAGTTCTACGCTACAGCAAACTACAGCCTCAATAAATGATAGAAGATCAATATTGTTATATTTTGCTTTATGCCAGTGTGCTCTGCATTCAGTTCAAACACATCAAATCGGAACTTTTAAACATTTTTTTAGACCGGTCTTGTGATATTTACAGTTGCGTGTAATCAGATTATGGTTGAACACATGCTGGTTTGTCCTCCAAAATGAGCACAAGCAAAATTTCCTGTTTACGTTCGGAGTGCTTTAAACCGATTAGCGTTGCGAGTAATGTAAAAAAGGTAGTGTCAGTGTTTATATTTGTACTGGTGTCTGAATGCTTGAGCGTTTCATGAGTATGATACCCCCTTTGCTACTCGTTTCCATCACTACATGTCCGTGCACTAAATTAGTCCGATTTCTCAAATAGTTTGGCTCCAAATAAGCATCCTTTAATCCATTCCTAAAAGACTCTGCAATTTAACCTTCAACAAATAAGACTTAGAAACATTCTGGCCACAAATTCTTATTTATGCCATTTATTTACAACTGAATGGAATGCTAATGTGGGTTCTGACTATTTTGGGCTGGTAGTGGGCGATCCACAGCGATCGCTCTGCCACACAATACCTCAACGCTAACAAGGGGAAATAACACTTCAACGACTGTCTTTGGCGCTGACCGTAGGATTGCTCATTTGCATCACAACAGTTGTTTTTCTCACTACAAGAGGAAGGATCCTTGCCCAGGCATACCCCCCTGGTGTTGGAGTATAAATATTTGGAGTTTTGGTATCAGCTGCTAGACTAGGTCTGAGCAATCTAAGTCTAAGACTAGATCCCTCCTTCAAAACCGCACTAAAAGAACACCTCCGGGCAACTACAACCCTAGACTAACACCCTCCCCCCACCACATCCCACCTCCCCGGATTGTAAATAATCAAATGTAAATAATCAAATGTATATACTTGTTCTTATGCTTTCTGAGCTCACTATGTTCACTGCTCGCTGTACATATCCTACGAAGTCAGACCTACACTGTTTCAATGCCCATTTCTCAGATAATATAATTGTTGATGACTGAAGTGCTGATATTAACCAAACCTAACCCCCCCGCCCCAACCCACTCCACATCCCACGGATTGTAAATAATTAAATGTATATACTCTGATGATTAACTTGTGTGATGACTGTATTATGCTGATAGTATATATTTGTACCATGAATTGATTAACGTGGACCCTGACTAAAACAAGTTGAAAAACTTATTCGGGTGTTACCATTTAGTGGTCAATTGTACGGAATATGTACTGTACTGTGCAATCTACTAATAAAAGTCTCAATCAATCTGAGCAATCTAAGTCTATGAGCATGAACTGATGAAGCCTACTCGGATGAGAGGCAAAGCGTCATCTAAGACAAACCAAACAGTCCAGCTGCGATCGATTGAATGCCCTGAGAATGCAAAAACCTGGATGAATGAGAACATCCGTAGACATCCTACAACCCATAGAAACACCTTATTCCAATCGTGTTCGGTTTTTGAAAAGTCACACACCTGGATTTTGCAATTGAAAACCAGCTCTCTCGAGTGGGTGTGTGCCGCCGGAGGGGACCAGTCTCAACGTGCGGGATGTAACGCAATAGCAGATACCATTCAATAAAAACATAGACAACAACCGTAATCTTAGAGGAGAATGCTTCACAAAGTATTTAACATCAGCATAGCCATTAGAGATATTTGTAATCTGTGCCAAAATTACAGCGGACATCAAGTACAACAGAGCTAGGCTGTTGACTTGTGAGGAGCCGCAGATGCCTCGTTTTGGTGTACGTCATCGGTCAACCGGAAAACCAATACATTTCACCACGCTAAAAAGAAATAAGCGCCTCACCAGTGTAAGGGAGGCACATGGCGTATGACCAATAGTCGAATTAGAGTGTGTGCATGGACATTGGAACTTCACATGTACACTACCGTTCAAAAGTTTGGGGTCACATTGAAATGTCCTTATTTTTGAAGGAAAAGCACTGTACTTTTCAGTGAAGATAACTTTAAACTAGTCTTAACTTTAAAGAAATACACTCTATACATTGCTAATGTGGTAAATACTATTCTAGCTGCAAATGTCTGGTTTTTGGTGCAATATCTACATAGGTGTATAGAGGCCCATTTCCAGCAACTATCACTCCAGTGTTCTAATGGTACAATGTGTTTGCTCATTGGCTCAGAAGGCTAATTGATGATTAGAAAACCCTTGTGCAATCATGTTCACACATCTGAAAACAGTTTAGCTTGTTACAGAAGCTACAAAACTGACCTTCCATTGAGCAGATTGAGTTTCTGGAGCATCACATTTGTGGGGTCAATTAAACGCTCAAAATGGCCAGAAAAAGAGAACTTTCATCTGAAACACAACAGTCTACTCTTGTTCTTAGAAATGAAGGCTATTCCACAAAATTGTTTGGGTGACCCCAAACTTTTGAACGGTAGTGTAGGTGTAAAAATATTTAAAAAAACGAAATACTGGAAAAATAAGACTAATTTAGTGCATGGAAACGTAGTGACTGATCCTGTGCATGTTGGACCCTAGCTATGTGCTATGGACTATACTGAATTTGTTGTACTCTACTCAAGGTGAGGTTTAATCGAAGACATGTTCAATGTAGGCCTGGGCCAATAACAAATTCTGCTTGACAATACATTGACCTACAAATTATTGCAGATTAACGATCTTATTGCCTTGCCAAATTAACCATTGATGTATTGATCCATCCATCCATCCATTTTCTACCGCTTATTCCCTTAGACTACAGCGCCCCCCGCGACCCTGATCTCAGCTACATAATACATAATATTAATGCATGTATATCCTTTCAAATGCAATGAAATTGTATTTGTCATGTATTTTAAAAGTGTAATTGGAATGAAAATGTTAAAATCTCCAAGTTAAATAAGACAATCAAATAATAATAAAATATACGTTAACAAAATGCACTTGAATAGAAATGATAACCAAAAGCAAAAACATATCTTAAGGAGAGGATTGTGGGGCCCTCAAATATACACAACAATAACAATAAATAAAGTAATGACATTTGTTGCTCTTCAATATTGAACATGTTGGCAGAGGTCGAGTTGTACATTACTTAACTGACAATTAAGTTAGGACCTTCTTAAAGTAAAGTGCAAAATAACAATATAAACACAACAGTTGAAAAAGCTGTTTTAACAGGTCATATGCAAAACTAAATTAAGTTTGGCAGATTCCGAGTGAGGACCACTGACATGACATGACAGCACTTTTAAAAATGTTAGTTTTATAACAGTATTAAATGGCAGCGTGTCTTTGGCCATGTATTTAACCACACTTTCTGTGAGCGCACACTATTTTGTTTAGACTGAAATAGCTTGTTCACCAAACGCGAAGTAAGTGTGGACTGTCGAGTGGTTGTGTTTCAAGTGGGCATGCAGGTTTGTTCGTCATGTTGATAGGCTCATCTTGATCCAAAGGTTTAAACTGAAATATTGCCACATTGGTGCAGTGGCATTTGGTTTTGTGATCATTTAGTCCATGTTAGCTGCTACGTGTTAACTAAACTAGTCGCGCTGTGTGATGCTAGCCGGCCAGCGGCCCCACGTCAGTGCACAAAGAGTCAAAGGCACTTAATAGGGACAAGCTAATACACCCACCTCCTTTTCATTACCATGTGGTACAAAGGTGCGTAGCCGCTAAAAGCAATGAAAAGCGTTAATGCTCTCAAAGCATGCTCATGGCTATTTATCAACGCTGGAAAACTTACCGACTTAAATTTTCATTTATCGTCGGTTAATTGACTTATCAAATATCGGCCTCAAATGTATTTTTCTTATTCAAATTAGTTAAAACAAATTGCATGACTCTATTTTGCAAACTAAGTGCATCATAAGGACCTGTTTTGATGTAGATGCCTTAATTCCTACTATGCAATGACATTTTGGCCAATTGTATGCTTTTGACTTTGTGTGGACAGTTCGGTGAAGACAACCAAGCGCCTATTTTACAGTATGAGATTTACTAGTTTTGACTTGTTGTGTCCTGTGCCTGTCTCGGCTTCTTCCCATGATACAACACATGCAGATCAGATGAACTGTGGTTTGCAAATAAAGAAAAGAAAAAAAAGACCTATGATGGCTATTTTCCGCAAACCTCAGATCGTTAGTCATGTGGTGCCGTCTTGGTTTGTTGCAGAGGTAGAAGTGCACGTTAAGCAAAGAAAGATGAAGCGAGACAGTGCCAGAGGGCAGAGATAGAGCCATGTAAGACTTTACAGAGAACATTTAGAGAGCTAAGACACAACCCCCCTCTGCAGATTACAGCATTAGCTCCACTTAAGTCTTTGGTAGGAAGTTTCCTTGCTAATGGGGTTTCTTGGTGTTCCCGAGCCCAGGGTTTTTCCCCACAATAATATTAGAAGTACGGTTCAATTCAACACAATTCAGTTTGTAATGACAAACCTAAAGTGAGTTGCGTTTCCCCGGGGGATGCGTAGACTTGGATGGCGTTTGCTACTTTGTTGGCTCGGCGTCATAGCAGTGCAACCTGTAAAGAAGAGGAACAACATTGTAGGACATCCGCAGGTTTTGGGAGGAAGACACTTGAGAAAAAGCATGCTTTGTTTGTCCTGTGCTCAGATAGCATGGGCTAAACTGGAAAAGTTATGTGATGATGCAGGAAAAGTTTAAACATTAATCCTTCGATGACCACATTCAGTACAATAACCCACTGAAGTGAAGTTGCTGATGCTGTAAAAAAATTAAATTAAATTAAAGGCACGCTAAAGTAGTGCTATCGTCACTCCCTGGTTTTATTTTCCTGTCCGTTATGTAAGAGATGCAGAGTCTCACTTCTCCTATCCTGTGGCATCCAGTGTTCACTCATCTGTACACTTAAGGCCACAAAATCCAAGGCTTGTAGAGAAAAATAACCTCTCTGTGAGATTAATGTAGCTCGGGGAGCCATTCTTTTTAGCTTGTTGCCAAAATGTGGAAAGAGGTCTTGTTCTATAGGTCGCTCCTAAATCAGTGCATCCAATAAATTAACAAACTCAATATCAAATGTGTTAAAGATCATAGAAGCACCTTCATTTTACAGGGTTATTATGCAGTAAATGCAGGTGGCTTTAACAAGATTAATTTAACATCTTTAAAAAGCTTTCAAGCGCTAACATTGCTCACTTGATGGTCCTCTGTGTTCTCCATTTCAATGTGACTCATACCCTGTCAAAGTAATGGCCTCAGTCCCCCGACAGACTGACGGCGCGTTGGTAATGCGGCTCAATCCACTTAGCGTTAGCTGAGATGCGGTGGCGCTCGTGCTCTCTTACCGCACCCCGTGAGCGCCTTTTGGCACCACCGAGGTGTTCTTGCATTACGAGTTTCCATATCACTGCTCCCAAATTTGTGATGGTGATTTGTGTGTGTGTGTGTGTGTGTGTCATGCTTCCAAACAGGAAACTAAGCATGTAACAGGACCAGCTGATGCGTTGGTGTGTGTCATACAAAGTGAGCGCTTCGGGAATCATGACCGGGTTTCTTTGACGAGCAAGTTCGGTGCCTTGGATGTGTACTTACAATATGAACTAGCCATTAGCCATTATTTTGAAACATGTATCCAGATACATCACATATTTTACTTTTTTTTTACAACATGTCCATAAGGGAGTAAGAAAACCCAAAGCTTATTTAATCCTACCCCTTTTCCATTTCATAGCAATTACCAACACACATGTTCACTTCCTGTTTTTAATTTGCAACACGATGTACATCAAGGATTTCTAAATGTTATGATTGATATGAAATAGGATTTTTAAATATGGTAAACATTTAAATAAAACTAATTCTGGGATCCTTCAAGTAGCCTAACCCAGAAATGAGCTGTTGCCTGCTCTCTTTTGCACATTTTACAAGTCTCCTATTTGTAAATTTACTCAAAGTGTGAATTGTTCGCACATATGTTTTGTCATCTTGTGTCCATCTGTCTCTGTCGATTGATAAAACCACAGAACATAAAAAGTTAAAGTACCACTGTTAGTCACACCCACACTAGGTGTGGTGAAATTACCCTCTGCATTTGACCCATCCCCTTGTTCCACCCCCTGGGAGGTGAGGGAATCATTTTGGTGATTTAACCCCCAATTCCAACCCTTGATGCTGAGTGCCAAGCAGGGAGGTAACGGGTCCCATTTTTATAGTCTTTGGTATGACTCGGCCAGGGTTTGAACTCACGACCTACCGATCTCAGGGCGGACACTCTAACCACAAGGCCACTGAGCAGGCTTTCTCGCTGCGCTCCGTTTCATGAGCCCATGTACGCTGCTAGTGTTTTGGAAGCAGGCTTGTCGTGCGATCGCTGCGGTAGCCAAAACACACAAAATGGGTGGAAGAAGGAAAGAAGGACAAAAACTGAAAATTCCGGCAAAAAAATGGAAGTTTTGACAAGTTCCTGTTAGGGGGGGTACTGGTTGTTACTACTAACTTACTCTCTACTTATCACAATGTTTTTATTTTAACATTACTAAATACTGGTATTTAGCTCCCTGTATAATCAGTGTCAGAGCTTGGTTCGCATTGCCGGCAGTAAGTCGGACCCGTTTCCAGTGAGGGTTGGACTCCGCTAAGGCTGCCCTTTGTCACTGATTCTACTTTCATGGACAGAATTTCTAGGCGCAGTCAGGGCGTTGAGGGGATCCGATTTGGTGGCTGCAGGATTAGGTCTCTGCTTTTTGCAGATGGTGTGGTCCTGGTGGCTTCAACTGGCCAGGATCTTCAGCTTTCACTGGATCGGTTCGCAGCAGAGTGTGAAGCGACTTGGATGGTAATCAGCACCTCCAAGTCTGAATCCATGGTTCTCGCCCAGGAAAAGGTTGGGGAGGAGATCTTGCCCCAAGTGGAGGAGTTCAAGTACCTAGGAGTCTTGTTCACTAGTGGGGAAAGAGTGGATCGTGAGATTGACAGACGGATCGGTGCGGCGTCTTCAGTAATGCGGACGCTGTATCGATCCGTTGTGGTGAAGAAGGAGCTGAGCCGGAAGGCAAAGCTCTCAATTTACCGGTCGATCTACGTTCCCATCCTCACCGATGGTCATAAGCTTTGGGGTAAGACCGAAAGGACAAGATCACGGGTACAAGTGGCCGAAATGAGTTTCCTCCGCCGGGTGGCGGGTCTCTCCCTTAGAGATAGGGTGAGAAGCTCTGTCATCCGGTAGGGGCTCAAAGTAAAGCTGCTGCTCCTCCACATCGAGAGGAGCCAGATGAGGTGGTTCGGGCATCTAGTCAGGATGCCACCCGAGCGCCTCCCTAGGGAGGTGTTTGGGGCACGTCCGACCGACAGGAGGCCAAGGGGAAGACCCAGGACACGTTGGAAAGACTATGTCTCCCGGCTGGCCTGGGAACGCCTCGGGATCCCCCGGGAGGAGCTGGACGAAGTGGCTGGGGAGAGGGAAGTCTGGACTTCTCTGCTTAGGCTGCTGCACCCGCGACCCGACCTCGGATAAGCGGAAGAAAATGGATGGATGGATGGTATCATTTGTGTATATAATGTATTTGCTAATGTATTTCTGTTGTAGTTGTATAAAAAAAATATCGGCTGATACCGATAAAATGTCAAAATGCCAAAAATCGGCACCAATAATCGGTCGATCTTTGATTCCAATGAAGTGCCATGTGTTCTGTTTTGCTGCTTTGCAAGTGTGGCATTTCCAACCTCTTATGCAGCTCAAGGTGCGTTTTTGTGGTTTCAGAGCAACGCTGCAGTCCCGGGCAGTTTGCCTGCCGCAGCGGGAAGATGCAGTGTATCCCCATGTCGTGGCAGTGTGACGGCTGGACGGCGTGTGAGGACCAGAGCGACGAGATGGACTGCCCCCGTGAGTACTTCCTCTTCTCCCAACATGAGGTGTCTGGTAGCTGCTATGTATCAGATGGCAGCTGGAGGCGCGGCTTAAATGGCCGCACGTGTCTGTCTGTTTGTTGATCTCTTTGACATGGAGTGATGAATCGGTGCAAAACCTTTGACTGAAATCCTATTGTTTTCCCCCTCTGTAATCCAGAGAGTCCTTATCCCCAGATATCTGTCCACATAATGGGAATTATTGACAGGATTGAGAGCAGCATGTGACCTTTGTACAGCAGTAGTTGTGCATGCTAACAGTGCACGACAACATACACACATTCAATCTCCGGCCAGTCGGAAGCAGATCTGCTGACTGTACTGGATGTTTTTTTTCCCCATATCTTGCATATTTATGTGTGCCAGTCATGTCTTCATCTGGGCAAACAAGACCAAACGTCAGCCAAAGGTCACCCTTGACGCAGGGACAAGCTCTTGCTAGTCTGTTTTTATGAGTCATGACATTATGCTCTCATCAATTGTAGTTCCACATGCCAAAATGCCCTTAAACCAGACCTGGGCAAATTTAAGGGTTATTATGCAGTAAAAGCTTTTCAATCTGGCCCGTTGGACATTCCCAAATAATTTTTTTAGATCTTTAAGATCAAAACTGTAGCTGCCATTATGATGTGCGGTGATGTTTTCAAATGACCGTAAGTCTTGAACTATACAATGTATTTCAATGGTTGGAATCTGCGCTTTTGCATGATATACTAGTTACTGTGGTAATCTAAGTCACAGCAGGTCAGACGAGGCACCAAGCAGTGTGGGGAGGGAGTGTTTTCACAGAGCGTTTCCAGAGCAACCAGCCTGAAATCCGGGTGTCAGGGACAGACGCGGAAGGAGATTTTTACAACAAAGTTCTAAAGCTTAGTGATATATCAGATTTACCCTTTGCGTTCATATTTCGCTGTGTTTGTTGCATTTTTGTTGCGTTTTGCTTGATTGTAAAATATGTCGATGGAGAGGGGGTGTGACGTTCCTATGTTGTCAATATTCAGTGTTTTATTGTTCATAGTTATTAATATTGTAAATCCCACATTCTTTATTTTGATGTACATTCTGGGTGTCTCATTCAGTAAAATTTTTTAAAATTCCATTCCGTTTAAGGCGGTTTGTCATAACGTTTTTAACCTTAAATCAGACATTATTGTGAGGTTTTGTATTAGTGTTCCGAAAAATAGATATACCGTCCCCCAGACACATTTTTCTCTCTAAATTTGGCCCCCCGAGGCAAAATGATTGTCCAGGCCTGTCTTAAGCCATTGAAGCCTCATTAAAATGGAGTTGCTAAGGCTGTGAATATTTGGGCACCGCACGATTCAATTAAATTCTTGAGGGTAACGATTTGATTCAGAAATGTTTCAGACCGATTCGGGTCACATTGCTGCGATGGTGGTGTTCTTACGATGCAGAGAAGGACAAGAAGCACCAAGAGCAGCGTGCGATTCCTTTATGCCATAGATTAGGCAAAAACATGTGCTCGGGGGCGCACAGGAAGCAAAACTTAGGCGTTATGAAAACATAAACAACGTACCTGACTCATAGAGCGTACTTTGATCCAGTGACTTGCGGCTGAGAGAAACCAAATTATAAAGTGAAGTGATTCGGCAAAACAGATGGTGGGAACACTAATTACTAAACAAGGGCAGGTGTGGAGAATTAGTTTTCATGGCAACCAAAAGTCAACGAAAGGAAAGAGGGTAAAGAACAGAAACAGACTAAAACATAGGGAAAAAAAACTATCAAACATAAATCAAGACATGACCCGGGCAACGAACGGATCATGACACTATTCTTGATTCAAAAATAATACTTTTTTCAAACAATTGGTTCCAGTTTTCTGATTAACTAAATTCTTCCATAAAATAAACAGCTGTGATACATTTCTATATTACTTAAAATTCTAACCAAACATTTAATAAAGTCATATACAAATGAGGTAACGAGAAGTATCCAACACTTATGTACAGCAGATATGGGTATCTACATCTACAATATGATTTGCCCGAGTGGACAGGCCAAGACAGATTAAACCACTTTAAACCATTATTTTGAAACCGTAAAAAAAATAAAAAAAATAAAATAAAAAGTGAAACTGAAACTAAACCTTAAAAAAAAAAAAAAAAAAGATTCAAAATATAAACCTTTGAAACAAAAGTGTACAAAACTATGATTATTGGCATCGAAAACATGTCATGATTAAAACAAATATCCACCAAAAATATTGTATTTTTTCAATGTTTGTATTTATTTGTTGTCAAAACCTGATTCGATACCAATACAACTTTTTCTACAATGTTAATTTTTTTCAAAACCAAATCTTACCGCCAGTGTTACTAATACAGAGTGAAAAAATAGATGGAAAAACATTACATACAATTGGTCTTAAAACTGACCAATTAATCGTGAATCAAAACAATTAATTAAGCAGAATGTAGATGTTTGGTCCCCTAAGGCAGTGGTTCTCAAATGGGGGTACGCGTACCCCTGGGGGTACTTAAAGGTATGCCAAGGGGTACGTGAGATTTTTTAAAAATGTCTGTCAAAAAGAACTGTGAAAAGAAATGCAACAATGCAATATTCAGTGTTGACAGCTAGATTTTTGGTGGACATGTTCCATAAATATTGATGTTAAAGATTTATTTTTATGTGAAGAAATGTTTAGAATTAAGTTCATTATTTCAGATGGATCTCTATTACAATCCTCAAAGAGGGCACTTTAAGTTGATGATTACTTCTATGTGTAGAAATCTTTATTTATAATTGAATCACTTGTTTATTTTTCAACAAGTTTTTAGTTATTTTTATATCTTTTTTCCAAATAGTTCAAGCAAGACCACAACAAATGAGCAATATTTTGCACTGTTATACAATTTAATGAATCAGAAACTGATGACATAGTGCTGTATTTTACTTCTTTATCTCTTTTTTTCAACCAAAAATACTTTGCTCTGATTAGGGGGTACTTGAATTAAAAAAATGTTTACAGGGGGTACATCACTGAAAAAAGGTTGAGAACCACTGCCCTAAGGTGCATAACAGACTTTGCTTTGAAAATATGTATCCATACATAAACAAAGATACATTTGTGCTTTCTGTGATATTTCTCAGCAATAAAGGAAGAACGGTTTCGTTTCGGCCAAGGTTATGACCAGGATGATGACGTCATGGGCGTGGCTCAGCCTGTGCGCTTCAACAGTACGTTTCCTTTTCCCGCGATAGTGGTCACTTGAATTCCAGAAGTGTACAATCCACACGTCTTTTTGCTTCCACCAGAGAAATGCCCCAGCGGGTGGCACCACTACGAGAAGACGGCGAGCTGCTACAAAGTGTACCAGCGCAGCGAGGACTACTGGCAGGCCGTGGACACGTGTCAGAAAGTCAACGGCTCGCTGGCCACCTTTGTCACCGACGAGGAGCTGCAGTTCATCCTGAAGATCGAGGTGGACTTTGAAGACCAAGAGTGCGAGCGCAGAGACCAGTGCAAGTGAGTTCCTTACAGTATAGTCTTTTGTTTGGACTCTGCGAGGGGACTTCTAGTGGCCACTCTACCACAAACATTTTGACACTACAACTTGTAACTATGACGTTTTCATAAGGGTGTAACGGTACGTGTATTTGTATTGAACCGTTTCGGTACGGGGGTCCGGTTCGGAACGGAGGTGCACCGAACGAGTTTCCACACGGACATATTAAGTAGCGCATCGCACGTTGTGTAAACAATGCACACTGAGGCACAACACACGGCATGCTAGCAATGACCGGGCTACTACAAAATGCAAAAATCCAGAGCTGGAAGACCCTCCTGCCTCGTAAAGATCTCCCGTTTGGGAACATTTCGGCTTTGCGGTGCGATACAACAATGGATAACATCGCTTTAACGAAGATAAAGACGAGCGTCGTGCAAATACCGCATTCAAGCAGCTTCTCCTCGGCGAGTCAGGCAGGTCTAAAGCAATAACAAATGCCGTTGGTGTTTTTATAGCAGCAGATTTAAGACCATATTGCATTAAAAATTAGATATTGACCCACTTCTATGGTGGAAGAACAATGAGCCCATATATCCTCTTACTGCCAAGTTAGCCAGGCACTACCTCACCATACCTGCTAGCTCCGTGCCCAGTGAAAGGGTATTTTCCACAGCTGGAGACATTTTAACTGCAAGACGGTCTGCTCTTTCTGCAGACAATGTGGATAAACTGATTTTTCTGGAAAAAAACATGAATATTGAGTGAAAGTCACCACCAGGGTTAAAGGCTGGGGGGGGAAGAAAAGTTAATCTGAGGCTGAGTTGACTTGAAACTGTTTAATGTTGCACTTTTTGTATATAGAGGAAAAGTTTTGTCATTTTATTTAATCTGAGCAACAATTTGAAGCAGTTTAATGTTGCACTTTATATGTGGAAATGTTGCACTTTATATGTAGAAAGGTTTTGTTAAGAAACCAATTCTGAGCCTCATCTTATTTAGTTTTTATTTTATATATGTTGACTGCAATGGTAATGGCAATGGACCCTGTGTGTATATGCATTGTTATGCTTCGCATTCATGACTGCCTGCTGTTGCACTGATCAGCCTAGTGGTGGCTCACATCCATCACACACACAGCTATTTTAAAACAATGTTAAAGGGATAAAGCCATTGTTTACAAATTTTGGTAAATAAATAACCAGAAAATTGATATTTTGTTGTTTTCTTACTGTACCGAAAATGAACCGAACCGTGACCTCTAAACCGTGGTACGTACCGAACCGAAATTTCTGTGTACCGTTACCCCCTTATGTTTTCGATAAAGTGGTTTTGGTTCTGTTAAACAAATTGAAATGTGAAAAGTGTCTTGTACCATTTAGGTTCTGGGTAGGATACCAGTATGTGATCACCAATCAGAACCACTCCCTGAAGGGCCGCTGGGAGGTTGCTTATAAAGGTAATAAAGTTGTTCTTGAATGCAATAAAGACAAAGCCGCCATAAAACCCGGTGTGTGTGTCTGCGCAGGGCCCATGCAGGTGTTTCTGCCACCCGAGGGTCTCGCCAATTTGGGCGAAGCATCCCTCAGCCAGGACAACGTCTTCTGCGCCCAGCTCCAGCGATTCCAGCTTAAAGGCATGAACGAGCGAGGCCTGCACAGCTGGCACGCCGAGAACTGCAACAAGCAGTTCCCCTTCCTCTGCAAGCGCAGTACGTGCGCACCAGTACATTTTATAGACGCCATGTCCCAGTTAATACAAACACAACATAAACTCCTTGCCTGGCTTGACAATTCTCTGCAGGACAAACCTGCGTGGACATCAAAGACAACGTGGTGAACGAGGGCTACTACTTCACGCCCAAGGGCGACGACCCGTGCCTGAGCTGCACGTGTCACGACGGCGAGCCCGAGATGTGCGTGGCAGCGCTGTGCGAGCGGCCGCAGGGGTGCCAGCACTTCCGCAAGGACCCTAAAGAGTGCTGCAAGTTCACCTGCCTGGATCCAGGTAGCCCCACTCAGTGTTATAACCTGTTGTATGTAGAGGTGGGAATCTTTGGGCGTCTCACAGTTCGATTATATATTGATTATTTTTACAGTACAGCTATAATTATGATATTGTTATTATATTGTATATTATATATTGTAAATGTATTACTCAGTGGCCTTGTGGTTAGAGTGTCTGCCCTGAGATCGGTAGGTCGTGAGTTCAAACCACGGCCGAGTCATACCAAAGACTATAAAAATGGGAGCCATTACCTCCCTGCTTGGCACTCCGCATCAAGGGTTGGAGTTGGGGGTTAAATCACCAAAATGATTCCCGAGCGCGGCCACCGCTGCTGCTCACTGCTCCCCTCACCTCCCAGGGGGTGGAACAAGGGGACTGGTCAAATGCAGAGAATAATTTCACCACATCTAGTGTGTGTGTGCGACTATCAGTGTTACTTTAACTTTAACAAGGCTCTTCCTTACTCAGTGGCCTAGTGGTTAGAGTGTCTGCCCTGAGATCGGTAGGTCGTGAGTTCAATCCCCGGCCGAGTCATACCAAAGACTATAGAAATGGGAGCCATTACCTCCCTGCTTGGCACTCAGCATCAAGGGTTGGAATTGGGGGTTAAATCACCAAAATGATTACCGAGCGCGGCCACCGCTGCTGCGTACTGCTCCCCTCACCTCCCAAGGGGTGGAGCAAGGAGGATGGGTCAAATGCAGAGAGTAATTTCACCACACCTAGTACGTGTGTGTGACTATCAGTGGTACTTTAACTTTAACAAGGCTCTTCCTTTGGCTACTGACATATGCAGTATTGCGTCTTCCGAATGTATTGCGCACAGCTATATATATACAGTGGTGGGACTAACTTTGTTACTTTGTGACGCCGTTATTTTCGGCGGTAACTAGTAATTTAACGCGTTATTTTTTATATTCAGTAACTCAGTTACCGTTACTACATAATGCGTTACTGCATTATTTTACGTTATTTTTTATGTAGTATCGGCTAGAAACAGAAGATCTGAGTGTGTTTTGTCACAAGGAAAAGAAGAGGCATGCAGAGAAGAGGCGTGCTTTGTGCGGGTGGGGGCGGGGGGCTCCCAGACCGTAGTTGAGGGGCGCAGGGGAGACGTTCCTCCAGGGCCTATGTACTTCGGGGCTAACAACCTTCACTTTACCTGGAAGTGGGTCTTTACAGCTGAGGGTGAATGACGAGGCCGGCGGTTTGTCGCAACTTTGTGACTTTATTGGACGCAGCCATCCACCAAGCTAAAGCACCTGCACGCACTCACTGTCGCCGGTCACTCACCTCTCTCGCCCACTCACTCACTGACGTCACTCACCTCACATGCTGTCATATCTTAAAGGGCCACACACACACACACATACGCTACTCTCATAACAACTAACAAGACATCATGGTGAAGCCAGAAGTCGAGTTTCTTAACATGGAGACATTCTCAATACTTTTCTTTTGTCGAGCACAAAGAAAATAACATTTTAGTTAAATGTAAGTTGTGTCTTGGATCAAAGATCCTATCTACTTAAAGTTAAAGTGCCATTATGTTGCAGCTATTTAAAATACTTTTGTCAATTTGTTCTGGCCTGAAATAAATTGGCCCTTTGAAACATATCTTTGTCTTTGTGTGTTGTATGTAGACCACATTGTTTGTGTGTTGTATGTAGAGCACATTGCTTTCTGAGTTCAGTGATGCAAATGCATGTCAAGTTGATCAACAGATTGTATTATTCTCCAGTGCAATAACAGTACTGAAATGAAGGCTAAAAGGGCATTAATGGGAGCCTTAAAAAAAGGGGGGGAAAAGAAGTAACTAAATAGTTTCTTTTCACAGTAACGCATTACTTTTTGGTGTAAGTAACTGAGTTAGTAACTGAGTTACTTTTGAAATAAAGTAACTGTAACTAGTTACTGGTTTTCAGTAACTAACCCAACACTGTATATATATATATATATACACACACACACATAAACTACAGGGGTGGCTAGGGGCGCCACCGCAGCTAACCGAACTTGTCCTCTCCGCCTCCCTCCTCCGTGTGTGTCCGCGCTTACCCAGCTAACACATAACAGGTAAAGAATGTCAGCTTATGGTTCTCCTGTGGTGAGATAGAACCAAACCTAGAGCCACTGTTTATAAAACATTGACAATATTGCCACACTTTAGAACCGTCTATTAACTTTATTTAACATGCGTAAACATGTTCTAATCGTAATGCCTCAGAGAATGGATCATTTTCCCCACCTCTAGTACCATGTGACTTGTTGTATTTCAGATGGAAACAGTCTGTTTGACTCCATGGCAAGCGGGATGAGACTGATCGTCAGCTGCATCTCGTCCTTCCTCATCCTCTCACTGCTTCTCTTCATGGTGCACAGGCTGAGACAGCGGCGGCGAGAACGCATCGAAACGCTCATCGGAGGAAACTGTGAGCATCAAGACTTCTCTTTTATTATTTTCAAGATGTGTAGCAAAGCCTGCTTTTCCACAAAGCTGTCCTCAGTGGTGGGCAGGCTAATCAAGCGAGGGGGTGGATCGGCAGGAGTATCAAGTCCATGAGGACGGAAGTTTTTTTTATTTATAACTTTGAACTTCAAAAGCGACCACCAGAAGCTAAGACACTTTACCCACCTCCTCCCAGTGCCACCCACACTGGTTTAAATGTAACTTAGATATTGGGTTTCACTATGTAAAGCGCTTTGAGTCACTAGAGAAAAAGCGCTATATACCGGTAAATATAATTCACTTCACTTCACATTCCAAAACTTGTAACGGTGGAACAGACAAGGACCAAAATGAGTGAAAAAAAGCATGTCTACTAGAAGTTTGGGATCTTATCATGTTTGCTACTTATTATTTGACACAGCGATAGTATGCTTAATCAAAAATCCTTAAACTCAACAAAAATATAAGGCATATGATTTCGGCATTCACGCAACAGTGGCGAAGTCACAGAATTGGTCAATGTAACAAAATCTGCTGTGAAACGCAAGATATCGCAGATTTGGACATAAATGTGAGTGAACTGCTGTCATTGTAAAGAGAAGGAACATTTGTTTGGGAAAATAATGTGTTATGGACCACTTACCGTATTTTCTGGAGTATAAGGCGCATTTAAATAAAAAAATGTTTTCCTTAAAAATCGACAGTGCGCCTTATAACCCGGTGCGCCTGACGTACGGAATTCCTCAGATTTTGCTTACCGACCTCCAAGCAATTTTATTTGGTACATGGTGTAATGATAAGTGTGACCAGTAGATGGCAGTCACACATAAGAGATATGTGTTGATTGCACTATGGTAGCAATATGACTCAAGTAAACAACACCAACATTTTATATGTTCCATTGAAAATATAGAACATTGCACACGGCGCTCAAAAATCTATCAAAATGTTTTAGTATGACTTTGGTAAGCTATGAAGCCGCACCGCTTGATGTGCTTCAATATAGGAGTATTATTATGGTGTGTATAAGGTAAGACATATTATCTGCTGTTTTGTTTCGCAATATTATGCAAAAGCAACTTTTCTTACCTTCTGGTACCTGCTGATCTGTATTTGGGATCTGCATAAATCCTAAAAATTGCGCGCGTCCGCCTGTGCCGATGCCGTAGTCGATAAGATTTAAAAAAAAAAAAATTTTATCGCGCTTTTCTATTGTTAGATACTCAAAGCGCTCACAGAGAAGTGGGAACCCATCATTCATTCACACCCTACGCTTCTTCTTTTTCTCTATCTTCTTGTTATGTGACATTCATCCTCTGCTGTTGCCATTTCTAATATAAAGTAGTGTAAAGTTCTAACTTATATCTGTCAGTAAACTCGCCATGAAAGCACTAAAACATACCGTTGTAGTGAGTTTACGTTATTCACCCAAGGAACTTTAGTTATTAGAGAGTTCCAGTCAGACGGTCTTTCGCGGGACACATTTCCGGTGTTGTTGTGTCCGGATGAGGAGATGCTGCTCCATTATTGATTGAAGTAAAGTCTGAATGTCATTAAAACAGTTAGCTCCATCTTTTGACACTTCTTCCACTCCCGTCCTTG